>NW_016107647.1:1829863-1831985 GCF_001604975.1 Cebus imitator
CTCCTGCCTCAGCCTCCCAAGTAGCTGGGATTACAGGTATGTGTCACCATGCCCAGCTAATTTTTGTATTTTTAGTAGAGACAGGGTTTCACTATGTTCACCAGGCTGGTCTCGAACTCCTGACCTCAAGTAATCTGCCCACCTTGGCCTCCCAAAGTGCAGGGATTACAGGTGTTAGCCACTGTGGCTGATCAGTGTTTACTTAAGTATTTTGCTTCCTTGGTTAAATTTAATCCTAAACATTTTATTCTTTTTTATGCTATGCATTGTTAATGTATAGAAATGTAACTGAATCTTGTGTGTAATAACATGCAGTTTTGCTGAATTTGTTTATTCTAAAAGTGTTTGGTCATCTTTAGAGTTTTATACATAAGGTTCTGTCATCTGTGAATAAGGAAAGATTTTTTTCTTTCCTATATGGATGCCTTTTATTTTTCTTGATTAATTGCTCTGGCTAGGACTTCTAGTACAAGTGGCAAAAGTAGCCATTCTTGTCTTGTTCCTTAGAGTAAAAATGTTCAGTCTTTTGTGGATGAGTGTGGTGTTAGCTCATTAATGAAACAGGTGGTTTTCAAATATGGCCTTTATTATGCTGAGGTAATTTCGTTCTATTTCTGTTTTATTACATGTTTTAATGATGAAAGGCTATTGAATTTTGTCAAGTGCCATTTTCTATCCATTGAGAGGATCACGTTTTTTTCCTTTCACTCTCCTAATGAGAGGTACTTTACATTGATCAGTTTTCATATGCTGATCCACTCTTGCATTCCTTGGACAAACCTCTCTTGGTAATGATTTGCATTTTTTAATATGCTGCTGAATTCAGTTTGCTAGTATTTTTCTTTTCTTTTCTTTTTTTCTTCTCTTTTCTGTTTGCTAGTATTTTGTTGAGTATTTTTGCACCAGTGTCCGCAGGAAAGTGAGTAGTCTATAGTTTTCATTCGGTGTCTTTGACTTTGGTATCAGCATGATTACTGGCCTCATGGGAGTTTGGAAATGTTCCTTCCTCTTCATGGGAGTTTGGAAATGTTCCTTCCTCTTCAGTGTTTCTAAAAGAGTTTAAAAAGGATTCATGTTATTTCTTCTTTTAACGTTTGGTAGAAAGCAGTTGAAGCTCATGTGGTCCAGGACTTAGAAAAGTCCAAACCTTTTGGAAGGTTTTTGATTACTTCTGTCTTCTTACTGGTTACAGGTCTATTTAGATTTTGTTTCTTTGTTTAAATATAATTTGTATTTTATTTTATTTTTTTTAGAGACAGGGTTTCGCCATGTTGCCCAGGCTAATCTCTAATTCCTGGGCTCAGGCAATTCTCTCACCTCCGCCTTCCAAAGTGCTGGGATTACAGGCATGAGCCACCACACCTGGCCCAAATTTTCTGTTTCTAAATGATGCAGTCCTGGTAGGTTGTGTGTTTCTGAGAATTTGTTAGTTTCACCTAGGCTGTCCAGTGTGTCAGTGTATAACTGTTCATGATACTCACTTGTAATCCTTTCTTATTTCTGTAACATTTCTAATAATGCCCCCCACTTTTTATTTCCCATTAGATGAAGAGACTTTAGCGTTCATTCAGTGCCATGTACTCACATCTCTTCCCTCCCAGTAAAATTATATACTGTTTGTATAAGTCAGTGTTCTGTGTTATATAATTATGATACTGTTAGAGCTCCTTCCTAGTGTCTCCAGTATAGTTGTAAAACACTCCAGATACTATTTTCTATACAAATCAGAAGAATTTTTAGTTTTCTTTTTTTTTTTTTTTTTTTTTTTTAATTATTTCTTCTAAAAACCTCTGACCTCCTGCTCCAGTCCATAGTGATTGCTCTTTGAACTTACTGTGCACAGTTGTCATCCCTTACTTCTCTCCTGTTTGGATTCTTTGTTTTCTCGGGTCTGTGTTTTTTCCTTTCTTTTTTCTTTTTCGATGGACAGCATACTGTATTAGCTTCCTAGGAAAAGGTGCGTCAGAAGTGATATTCAAAAATCTTATGTGTCTGAACATGTTTTTATTTACATGTACATGGCTAATTGATAGTTCAACTAGGAGTAGAAATCTAAGTTGAAAATAATTTTACCTCAGAATTTTGAAAACATTATTTTATTGTCTTCCATCTTCTAGTGTGG
>NW_016107647.1:1832860-1848515 GCF_001604975.1 Cebus imitator
AAAAAAAAAAAAAAAAAAAAGAATAACAGACTTCCACTCAGCTGCAGGGAACTGTGATCACGCCACTGCACTCCAACCTGAGTGACAGCAAGAAATAAAAGAAAAAAATATATTAAAAAATGGAATGAAGGACTTAAAACTGAAAACAAAGATCTCAAAAAAGTGTTTTTGTACATGTGTAAGCCTCATCAGCTGGCTTGATTTTACTGTGGATTCATTAGATAGACATCCACACCCTAAACTTCAGTACAGATGTTTCTTGCAGCGGGGTTATACCCCAATAAACTCATCACAGCTTGAAAATCTGTTTAATATACCTAACATACAGAACATAATAGCTTAGTCTAGCATCCCTTAAACATGCTTAGAACACTTGTATTAGCCTACAGTTAGGTAAATCATCTAATACAAAGCCTAGTTTATAATAGCTGTTGAATATCTCATGTAATATATTAGTATCAAATACTGTTCTGAAAGCCAAAACCAGAATGGCCATATAGGTATTTAAAGCATGGTTTCTACTGAATGTGTATTGCTTTTGTACCATCATAAAGTAAGTTGAACCATTGTAAGTTGGGGACTGTGTGTCCATAGGTTTCCTTTCTGGGGCCATTCAGTTTTTTCCAGCAAAAAATTCTTCGGTTTCTTGTCTGCAGGGTACATACCTTGTTGTCCGTCTTTTTATTCTTGTTTCTTTTTAAACTATGCCATAGGGGATAGGGTTGGCAACATGGGGGTTGGAGGCTTGCCTTGCAATACTTATACTTTGACTTGGTTTAATTCTGTGAAAACTGAAGAATAGGGCCGCCCTCCTTCATATGAAGATGTGTTTGATGTCTCAGGGTCTGGGACCTCTTTGGTTCAAGTTATCCGCAGATTATACCTCCTTTTTTCTGCAATGGAATGAGAGGTGGTGCTGGTGGTGACTTTACCTGGCTATACCACATTCAGCCAGTCCTCTGGTTTTAGCCTGCTTCTCAGCTCAGGTTTCTGTGGGACTAAGGGCTAAGCCTTTGCAAGGTTCCAGGGTGAAAATTAGCTTGCTTCTCATTAATATCCCCCCATAGTCATTTGGGGTTCAGCTTTGTCCATTTTCCTAAGCTAGTTTCCACTTCATAATCTGCCTTCCATCTTCCAAAAGTATGTCAGCATCTCTGATTCACTGTCATCTCCTTGACTATTCTTTTTGTCCTTGTAAGTTTGTACATTTTTGTTACTGTTCCTGTACTCATAGTTTAATGTGACTTGGTAAAGGGATAGAGATAAATGCATGAGTATTTTCTATTCTTAACTGGAATTCATGGAAAGTATTATTAGTAGTAAATCAAATTGAAATTGTTCACTGATGGACTGTAGGGTACTCCAGAAATACTCATTTATCTATTCAGCAACTGTTTAAGGACTGCTTACTGTGTGCTAGGAGTTGTTATAGTTTTCAAGATAAATATTCTGTTCATATGAAGCATTTATTCTATTGGGAAACAGACAATAAACATCTAAACAAAAATAAAATGTCAAGAGAGCAGTAAATGCTATAAAGAAAAGGGAAGAGATCAGAAGTGACACGAAATCCCGTTTAAGCACATTCAGGGAAAGACTTTTCCAGATGGTAACATTTAAACAGAAACCTGAATGGAGTAAGAGAATGATTTGTGGGGGTAGGGGTTACAGATATGGGGAGCTCTCCAGGCAGGGAAGAAGTGGGGGAGCATGCTTAGTACAGTAAAGCAATAACGAAGAGCCTTGTGTGGCAGCAGTGCAGGGAGGGAGGAAGAAGGTGATAGGAGATGAAGTAGGCCAGATCATCGTGGGTATTACAGACCATGGTCAAGAGTTTATATTTCACATAAAATACATTTTGGGGAGGCATTGGAGAGTTTTCAGCAAGAGAATGACCTATCTTTGGGGTTTGAATCACAAGCCTACTGATAATGCAAATTGCCACCATTGGTTCCTGCCCTGACAGACCAAGCTCTCTTCCTTGATGGTGGGCAGATTTGGGGTTGCTTCCTATTTTTAAACCATTTCCACCCATAGTCCCCAATGTCAAATTTCCCTAGGGGACCATATTAGACACTATATGAACCCTGGCTTCCTTGGTTATATGCCTGATGGGCTGAGTTGTTAAGATTACTACCTGTGGGGGGCAGAGGAGCAATGTTAGGGAACAGGGTCTCACTCTGTTACCTAGGCTGGAGAGCAGTGGCATGATCACAGCTCACTATAACCTTGAACTCCTGAGCTCAAGCATTCCTCCCGCCTCAGCCTCCCAAGGAGCTAGAATTATAGGTGTGTACCACCACACCCAGCTAATTAAAAAAAATTTTTTTTTTTGGTAAAGACAAGATCTCACTATGTTGTCCAGGCTGGTCTCGAACTCCTAGCCTCAAGCCATTCTTCTGCCATAGCCTCCCAAAGCACTAGGATTATAGGTGTGAGCTGTCGTGCCCAGCCTAAAATTTCTCATCTTAAGAATTGAAAAGCAAGTGCTTCTTTTTTTTTTTTTTTGGATGGAGTCTCGCTCTGTTGCTCAGGCTGGAGTGCAGTGGTGTGATCTCAGCTCATTGCAACCTTTGCCTCCCAGGTTCAAGCGATTCTCTTGCCTCAGCCTCCCAAATAGCTGGAATTACAGACATGCGCCATTGTGCCCAACTAGTTTTTTGTATTTTTAGTAGAGACGGGGTTTCGACATCTTGGCCAGGCTGGTCTCAAACTCCTGATGTCAGCCAGTCCGCTGGGCGGCAAATATCTTCTCTTTTGTAGCTTATTGTTCACTCTGTGATACTTTATTAATCATTTATTTTGTAGTTTGCACCATCTGTATCTTTTTTCAGAAACCCTCATGGTCATAATTTTTTTTTTTTTTTTGAGACAGGGTCTTGCTCTGTCATCCACGCTGGAGTGGAGTGCAGTGGTGAGATGTAACTACAAACTACCTGCCCTGCTGGGCTCAAGCAGTTCTTCCACCTAAGCCTCCCAAGTGGCTGAGACCACAGGCACACCCACCATGCCTGGCTTATTTTTGTATTTTTACTAGAGATGGGGTGTTACCGTGTTGCCCAGCTGATTTCGAACTGCTGAGCTCATGCAATCCACCCGCCTTGGCCTCAAAGTGCTAGGATTACAGGCGTGAATCACTGCACCTATCCTTTCAGGGTTGTAATTCCTAAATTGTCTTCTAAAAGTTTTAAAGTTTTAGCTTTAGGCCTTTTGGCCTCCTGGAATTGATAATTGAATATGAGATGAGGATTTATAATAAGGTTGAGCTTCTCTAACCTTATTCTTCATCTTTAAGAGTGTCTTGAATACTCTTGGTCCAAGGATCTTCAATACAAATTTTTATTTATTTGCCTTTTTTTTAGAGACAGGGTCTGTATTAGGGTTCTCTATTGGGACAGGACTAATAGGATAGATGTACGTATGAAAGGAAGTTTGTTAAGGAGTATTGACTCATGCAGTCACTAGGTGAAGTCCCACAGTAGGCCGTCTGCAAGCAAGGAAGCCAGTCCAAGTCTCAAAATCTAAAAAAGTACAGAGGCCAGCACTGCCGCCATTAGTCTGTGGCCAAAGACCTGAGAGTCCCTGGCAAGCCACTGGTGTAGGTCCCAGAGTCTAAAAGCTGAAGAACTTGGATTTCAGTGTTCAAGGGCAGGAAGCATCCAGCATGGGAGAAAGATGGAGGCTAGAAGACGTAGCCAGTCTAGTCCTTCCATGTTCCTCTGCCTGCTTTTATCCTAGCTGTGCTGGCATCTAATTAGATGGTGCTCACCTAGATTGAGGGTGGGTCTGCCCCTCCTAGTCCACTGACAAAATGTTAATCTCCTTTGGCAACACCCTCACATACCCACCCAGGAACAATACTTTACATTCTTTAATCCAGTCAAGTTGACAGTATTATCACACTGTCACCCAGGCTGTAGTGCAAATGGCAGGGTTGTAGCTCACTGCATCCTCAAACTCTTGGGCTCAGGCAGCCCTCCCATCTCACCCTTCTAAGTAGCTAGGACTTCAGGAGTGTGCCACCATACCCAGCTATCTATCTGTCTGTCTGTCTATTTATTTTGTATCGTAGAGATGAGTTCTTGCTGTGTTGCCCAGACTGGTCTGGAACTCCTGGGCTCAAGCAATTGTGAGCCACTGTGCCTATTCCAAAATTTCTAATTAACTTGTTAGGTTATACACATATAGTAACGAAAACCTGCTGACTTTTTACAATTTAAATTGCAAATACTTAAATGAATAAATTTAGAGAGAATTGACATCTTCATAATATTGAGTCTTCTGATCCATCATGGAAAGTCTTTCAATTTATTTAAATTTTCTTTCATTTTTTCTGCAAAAGTTTAGCACATCTTCAATTACCAGTGTTTTATGTTCTATGATACTATTGTAAATGTCTTATTAAAATTTTATTTTCTAACTTTCACTGGTATATAGAAATGTAAATGATTTTGTTTATAGATATTTTTTAACAATCTTGCTCTTAAAAATTTTAATAAATTCATTTATATTTTTGTCTTATCTGTGATTTAATGACAGCCTTTTTCTTTTCAATCCTTACGCTTTGTCTTGCCTTACTCTGGCTGAGATCTCCAGTACAGTGTTGAATGGAAGTGCTGATAGCAGGCATCCTTGCCTTGTTCCTTATCTTAAAAGGAATGAGTTCAACAATTTGCTAGGGGCCTTTATTCTTTATTAGATTAAGGATGTTGGAATACTGTTGTATTCAGCAAATACTGAATTTTATCAAATGCTATTTTTAAGTTTTTTTTTAATTTTTAATTTTGTGAATACGTAATAGGTGTAGGAGGCATGAGATATTTTGGTACAAGTATACAATGCATAATAATTATATCAGGGTAAATGGGATATCCGTTACCTCAAACATTAATCATTTTTTTGTGTTATGAACATTCCAATTTTACTCCCTCAGTTATACTGAAATGTACAACAACTTATTGTCCACTGTTATTACACTAGTGCTATCAAACACTAGATCTCATTCATTTAGCTTAAGTATTTTGAGACTCATCCATATTGTTGTATGTATCAGTATTTCATTCCGCTTTACACTGTATCCATTGTATAGATATGCTTAATCCATTTACCTGTTAATGGACATCCGGGTTACTTCCAGCTTTTGACTATGACAGCTAAAGTTGCTGTGAATATTTGTTTATGTCTTTGTGAGAACATATGCTTTTCTTTTTCTTGGGTGTATAGCTAGGCGTGAAATCACTGAATCATATGTTTTTTTATTTTAAGATACTGCCAAATTGTTTTCCAAAGTCGTCTTACGAGTTTATATTTTTACCAGCAGTGCAGGAGAGTTCTAGTTGTGCTACATCCTTGCCAGCTCTTAGTATTTTTACTCTTAGGCGTTCTAATAGATGTGTACTAGTTCTTCATTGTGGTTTTAGTTTGCATTTCTCTAATAACTAATAATACTGAACATCTTTTCATGTGTCTGTTTGCCATCCATATATCATCTTTGATGAAGTATCTTTTCGAGTCTTTTGCCTGTTATTTAAATTGAGTTATTTCTTATTGAGTTTGGTAGTTTTTTATATATTCTGGATAAGATACATGTCCTATATGGGATTATATGGTTGGCAAATATTTTCTCCCAATCTGTGGCTTATATTTTCATTATCTTGGCAGAGTCTCTTGAAGGTTAGTATTTTTTATTTTGGTATTTATTGATTTTTTAAAAATTTTTTATGAATCATGCTTTTAATGTTGTATTTTAAAATCTTAACCTAATCCAAGGTCACATTTTTCTCCTGTGTTCACTAAAAGTTTTATAGCCCTAGGTTTTACATTTGTGATTATCTTTAATTATCTGTTTGTTATGTTTTAACTTAATCATGATGTGATTGGAGGATCTAGTCTATATGATACTGATTCTTTGAAATTGGTTTAATTTATTTTTAGTTTGTGTTTTCTTCCAGAATTTTTGTAATGTTTACATCCATGTTTATGTAACTAAAGAAATATGTTTTTATAATTTAAACTAAATGGAATCACACTGGTTATGACGTTCTGAAAGCTGTTTTTTTTTTTAACTGTCTCAGATTTAGAGATATACATTACACATAATTGTTTTTACTGTCATACAATATTTTATAGATTAGACCTCTATTTAGAGGTCTAAGACCCATGTTTAAGTTTGCACATTGAAGTGTTTTCTAATTAGATGCACATTTAAGTTTTTTCAAGATTTTCTCAAGCATAAATAGTGCTGTGATGAACATCTTTATGTATGCCTCCTTGGGCTGCTATGTGGGAGCATCTCTCTAGACTAGAAGAAGAATTTGAAATTAAAAGCTATCAGGGTCAAAGTATGTCTTGCAAGGTTTTTTTTTCCCAACAGTTTTTTAACAATCTCATAACTTCATGTGCAAGAAGTAGCTGGGCCATTAACTGGCTCAGTTATTAATTCAGCAGGTATGCATCAAGTACATACTGTAGGATCCTTCCCTTTAGGGGTTTCCAATTCCTTCAGACTCAGTGCCTCCTTTTTAAACAGTATTTTTTAAAAGATCCTTTTACGGCCGGGTGCAGTGGCTCACGCCTGTAATCCCAGTACTTTGGGAGGCCGAGGCGGGTGGATCACGAGGTCAAGAGATCAAGACCATCCTGGTGAACATGGTGAAACCACGTCTCTACTAAAAATACAAAAAATCAGCTGGGCATGGTGGCACATGCCTGTAATCCCAGCTACTCAGGAGGCTGAGGCAGGGGAATTGCCTGAACCCAGGAGGCAGAGGTTGCGGTGAGCCGAGATTGCGCCATTGCACTCCAGCCTGGGTAACAAGAGTGAAACTCCGTCTCAAAAAAAAAAAAAAAAAAAGATCCTTTTACTGTACCAAGGTGATATTCATAGAAAATATAACCATTCATATGCAAATAACATGTAATAATTACATTCAGGAGAAATAAAAGGAAAGCAACTTATGAAATAATATGTGCTTCATGTAAATGCTCAGGCGTAACTACCAAAGATGATATAATAGAGAAATCACACACTTCTTAAGTATGATTTCACATACTTAAATAAGGGTACTAAGAAGATAAAACTGTTTTCTAAATGAAATGTAGAGAGTCAACTGGAATAAATGTTAAATGGAATTGATGTTAGAATAAGTGAGACTAGGCTTACTTGTAATATGATAAAAACAGTTGACAGGAAGAATTATTAAAAAGAGAAAAATGAGGAAGCCTGATGCCCTTAGAAAAAAATCTGTATCTTATTTAGAAGTGTTGTGCCAAAATGATTTCCTATGGTATGTCTTGCCACAGTAATGACATTCTGTCATAGAGAGCATCTCCTTTCTTGAAATCTCACTACGTGTGAGATACACCTTTAGTGTCTGATACTTTTAAAAATACCTTGGAAAGCATATCCTTTTGTTGGTCACAGAAAATAGAGAATTTGATAATGAAACCATTTTGTCTACCAAAACAAAAAATCAAAAATTAGCATGTCTAGTGGGAGAAGTTAACATCTTATTCAGGGTCACAGGTTGAGCATTGCACTTGATTTCTCCAGGGAAATTGTAATAGGAGTGCCACCCAAACAGGTATGTCATTCTAAGTGTAGTGTGTTTCCATGTGGCTGTCCACCAGGATGATTCAGGTTAGCTTTGTAGTTGCAGAAGCAGTCTAGTTTTAAAAAATCTTTAATAGGCAAGAAGACTGATAATTACGTTTCACAGTAGACTTTATACCTTATTTTACCAAGAAAAGAAGTTTCCATGTTATTTCTTAGATGGATAAGAAGAGTTTTTATTTATTTTATTTGAGGCAGGGTAAGACCCTGCCACCCAGGCTGGAGTGCAATGTCAGGAACACAACTCACTGCAGTTTCAAATCTCCTGGGGTCAAGCAGTCCTCCTGCTTCAGCCTCCCATGTACCTGGGACTACAGGCACATGCCACCACACCCAACTAATTTTTTTTATTTTTTGTAGAGACGAGGTTTCTCTCTGTTACCTAGGTTGGTCTTGAACTCCGAGGCTCAGGCAATCCTCCCACTTTGGCCTTCCAAAGTGCTGGGATTACAGTCATGAGCCACTATGCTCTGGAAAGTTTTTCTTTTTAAAATGAAGAAAAGTATGAAGAACACCAATAATTTCAGATGTGGCGTAGAAAATAAGATCATTCATACTGCTAATTTGAAGCAATATTTGCTGGTTTTAAAAGGGAGAGTTGTATTAGAAAGGTTTTTAAAAATAATAAACGTAGTATAATTTCTTGGCCAGGCGCTGTGACTCACACCTGTAATCTCAGCACTTTGGGAGGCCAAGGCAGGCAGATCACCTGAGGTTGGGAGTTTGAGACCAGCCTGACCAACATGGAGAAACCCTGTCTCTACTGAAAATACAAAATTATCTGGGCGTGGTGGCGCTCACCTGTAATCCCAGCTATTCAGGAGGCTAAGGCAAGAGAATCCCTTGAACCTGGGAGGCAGAGGTTGTGGTGAGCTGAGATCGTGCCGTTGCACTCCAGCCTGGGCAACAAGAGTAAAACTCTGTCTCAAGAAAATAAATAAATAAAATAAAATAAATTTTTTAAAGTAGTGTAATTTCTTTATTACCACACTGTGTAAAATCATTTCCACCTCTTCTTTTGTCGCTTCTTAATCTCCTTACTCATACTTGTCTTTCTCCATAATGCTTCTCATTATCTATAAACATATATACTTAATTTGTTTCATCTTTTCCCTAGGTTGCCACATAACCTGCTTTGATCATTATTTTTCATAATAATACTGTATCAAGGAAGCATAGCATAATTTACTAAGTTTGGGACATATAAATTGTTTTTCATCTTTCTCTATTATAAATTAATTGTACATTCATGTGAGAATGAAAGGAAGGACAGACAGATGTATATATATATATACAGACAGATAAAGATTATAGTGGGAGAACTGGAGAAATAGCTCTGCAGTTCAGAACGACACCCAGGATCATACTGCAGAGCCAACCTGGTGAAGCTGTGGCTGTACAATCATTACCATAAAGGCTGGAGATGGACCTCTAGCTTCCAGTGCCTGTGATTGACCTCTGCCCTCCTCCAAGGGAAGCAGGACTGCAAATATCTGGCATTGTCTGCTTCTACTGGTGGAAAGAGGAACTGCCTCACCCAAACCCCTGAGAGAGGGAATTCTTATATTTCTTAGGAAAAAAATTTGGGACCACACACTGATAAAGCTATTTCTGTATTTAGGATAATTTGTATAAGGTGGATTCCCACAAGTGTAATTATCAGGTCAGAGGGCATGAGCAAATTCTGATGATGAGAGGACCAGACCTCTTGACCTCAATGGTTAGTCTTAGAACTTGTTGCTTCCTTGTATTAATCTTTCCTTTGATACACCATTTGTTGGCTATACTTATTCACTTACTAGTGAATACAGTATTGTGTTTCTTAGAACTTTAAATAGTTGTTGAGGTGAAGGGTCTTCTAATCTACCTTCTCAGAAAGGAAAATCATCTCTTTTTTCTCCCTCTTGATTAATTTTTTCCCCTTTTAGATAGTGGTGCCTGGGTTTGTGCTAGAATCTGAAAAACAGTTAACATATTGATTTACCCATAAATTGTTTTAAGTTAGTGCACATTACAAATTTCTGGAATGGAAATTCATCATTTATAGCAGCGTGAATTCTCAAATTTTTCTCTCTTTCAACCTCCTTCTCTACCCTATGTAAAAGTAAGTGTCCATACACCTCTTTCGTCATATTCTTTCTCTAGACTTCTGTTTGTTTGTTTTTGCTGATTGGTCAGCAGTCACTTCATATCAGTTGTTGAGGTATAAAAACAGTAGTGAGTCCCTATGTCGAACAGGGGGCCACAGCCTGCGTTAGTGGCAGGTGCTCTTGTCTCAAAGCCAGAGAATCTAGGTGTTAGTTTCAGTGTCATCACTAATGCACTGTGACTTCAGAAGCTCCCTACCCTCAGTGGCTTTGGGGGAGGGGTGAGACTTAGACTTCAAGTCATTACATGGACCTATTACAGTGTTCTTCATTTGTTCTGACTACATATGCCCATCTTCCTGCTAGAATGGGAGGCTTCTGAGTCCAGAACTCAGTCCCGTATTCATATACCTGGTACATGGTGGGTGGGTATGGTTAAAGGAGCCCAGTTTTGTTATTCTTCTGGGTGTTTTTGTATGTGATGCAGTCTGTATATTCTTGTCTACACTTTAAATAAAAGAGGAACTTGCAAAGACCTCCTGTCTTTAAGAATATTAGGGCCAGGCATGGTAGCTCACACCTGTAATCTCAGTGTTTTGGGAGGCCCAGGTGGAAGGATCACATGAGTTCGAGTATCAGCCTGGGCAACATAGTAAGACCCTGTCTGTACAAAAACTAAAAGAAAAAATTTGCCCAGGCGCAGTGGCTCACAATTAGCAGGGTGTGGTGGCAGGCATTTGTAATCTCAGCTGCTAGGGAGGTGAAGGTAGGAGAATCACTTGAACCCAGGAGGCAGAGGTTGCAGTGAGCTGAGCACCATTGCACTGCAGCCTGGGTGATGAGAGCAAGACTCCATCTCAAAATCCCAGCACTTCAGGAGGCTGAGGCAGGCGGATCACCTGAGGTCAGGAGTTAGAGACCAGCTTGGCCAAAATGGCAAAACCCCGTCTCTACTAAAAATACAATTAGCAGGGTGTGTGGCAGGCATTTGTAATCTCAGCTGCTAGGGAGGTGAAGGTAGGAGAATCACTTGAACCCAGGAGGCAGAGGTTGCAGTGAGCTGAGCACCATTGCACTCCAGCCTGGGTGACGAGAGCAAGACTCCATCTCAAAAAAAAGAAAAAGATTATTGGGTATGGTGGCACATCACTGTAGTCTTGGCTACTATGAGAGGCTGAGGCAGGAGGATCACTTGAGCCCAGGAGGTCAAGGCTGCAGTGAGCCATGATTGCACTAGTGGCACTGCAGCCTGAGTGACAGAGCCAGACTTTTTCTTCATTTAATAAAAAGAAGAAGAAGATTACATTACTGCACTGTTAAATTGAAGATGCTATAATGCAGAACGTGGTGTTTCTGGGCTTTCCAAGTCTTCCCTCTTCTCCTTAAAGGTTTAAAAATGTTTTGAGTTGATTGGACTCCATGGTAACATTCCTGTGAACTTTCAGTTGAGGAAAGGTGATCTTTTAAGGGGAAGGAGGTAGAGGGAGAGAGAGTTTAACGATGGCAACAGTCTAGGTGAAGGAAGAACTTTGTAAAGCAGAGTACATCTTCCCTAGAAGCAATTAGTCATATTATTAGACAAACTGTTTCAGCAGCTGGCAAAATAGCAGGAACATGTCGATTTTGCTTCCTTGGTTACAGGCAGTGATAGTGTACTTGACCTTCCGCAGAGCCGGGTCAGAGAGAGGGCATCTTTAAACAGCCCTGTCTGGTTTTGGTGAATGGAATCTGCACTGGCAGGGTTTGAAAGCAAATGCCTGTGAGTTCCCTCAACCAACCCCTGGCCTTTTGGGTTGGACTTACTTTGACCTGGGAGGTTGCTGAGGAAAAATATAAATAAAGCTGCAGGGAGCCATTGGCGTGGTAAGTTTGAGTGTCCTAAAGAAAACAAGACTGCAGTATTGAAGTCTGTCCTCTTTCCCTGTGTTTCTGGGAGAAGCCTCCTTTAATGCAGTGTATTTCAATAGACACTTGTTTTTACAGCAGTTAGTATAATAGTGGATTTGACACCTATTATGTATTTGAAGAAATTGCTCTGCTAAGCTCCTAGCAAATTGTTTCTTCATAGGAACTTGTATTTGAATATGCTGGGTAAATTCAGGTGGGGCAAAAGTTGTTTGTTGTTTTGGGCAGGTTAATCGTCCTGTGAACAGTTTATAAACAATACTCCTCTTAAACATCTTATTGTTTTACATAATTATGAGGAGTGGTTGTTTACTTGGGATTTTTGTTGTTTGTGTGACAAGAAATTCAGCGCTTTTATCTTTTTAAAATCTGTATTACCGACTGTAAAATTCAAACCTGGTTAATCAATTCTGATATGAATGATGCTGGTTTATAATGTTTCTGTTTCATTCCTCCATTGGCTTCACTGTAAGGAAGAGCTGGATGTATATGTCATCAAGAGAAGTAGTCCTTACCAGCACTGTTATTGTAAGGTTCCAGTCCTTTGAGGACTGGAACTGAGCATAAAGGTCAGCAGCCTCCTACAGATTCTTCTCAGTGATGCAAGTTGCTGCACAAAGGGGATTAACCTCTGCCCATTGGCCCTTCAACACACTATTTAATGATCCTTTGAAATAAACTAAAGGAGGATAGGTGGGTACTCAGATAATGTTGATGGCTTTAAAGCTTTCTTATGAGTAAGGACCTGAACCAAAATTTGGCCTATTATTCTGCTAGTCAAGTATTCCCAATACAGTCACAAACCAAATGTGAACCACATAATGACGTTTCTGTCAGTGCTGGAGTGCGTATAGGAAGGAAGGTGGTCCCATAAGATTAAAACTATATTTTTACTGTACCTTTTCTGTGTTTAGATACACAGATACTTACCATTGTGTTACAGTTGTCTATAGTATTCACCACTGTTGCATGCTGTACAGGTTTGTAGCCTAAGGGCAATAGACCATACTGCATAGCCTAAATGTGTAGTAGGCTGTGCCATCTAGGTTTGTGTAAGTACACACTGTCATGTTCACACAATGAAATGACCTAATGACACATTTCTTCAAACATATTCCTGTCTTTATGCAACATATAACTGTATCTGAAACTGGCAGAATTAACTTGCAGACTAATAGACTCAACCAAAATTCTACATGTTCCTTATTAAAGAATTCAATGAATATGTGCCAATAAAGTGTTTGGCCAGCCTTTTTAGTTACAAATAAACAGAACTAGCAGTTGTGTGTACATGAATCCTGGGAGACATACCTTGTAGAATCTCAGCCTCACCATACCTCCTATAAAATGGTTGTGCTTATCCTGCCTATTTCTTAGCTAAGAGAAGCTGATCATTATTTTTTAAGCTAAAAGTCACTGTAAAAATACTGGATTTTGTTGACTTCATTGTAGTGAATCTGTTTATTAAAATTTATGCTTACAAAAGAAAAAATTTTAATAGCCAGCAATGGATTAATATATTTTATTAAATTAAGATATAATTAATACACCATAAAAATCATTCTTTTAAAATATACCACTTAGTGGGTTTTAGTACATTGACAAGAGTATGCAGCCATCACCACTATGGAAGTCTGGAATATTTTCATCATGCCCCACTAAAAAACTTGCATCTCTTAGCAGTTATTCTTGCTTCTCTCATTTCCCTATCCCCTGGCAACCACTAATCTTTCTGTCCCCATGGATTTACCTATTCTGGACATTTTAAATAAATGGAATCATACAATACGTGGTGGTCTTTTGTGGCTGATTCATCCATGTTGTAGCATGTATCAGCGCTTTATGCTTTTTATTGCCATGTATTACTCCATTACATGTTTTATTTATCCATTTATCATTTGAGAGATATTTGAGTTGTTTCTGCTTTTTGCCTGTTATCACTAATGCTGCTGTGAACATTTTTATACAAGATTTTGTGTGGACATAATGTTTTTCTTTGTCTTGAGCATGTACCTAGGAGTGAAATTATGGGTCATATGGCAACTCTCTTGTGTTTACCCTTTGAGGAACAAAGTGACTATACCATTCTACATTACTACCAGCAATGTATGAAGGTTCCCATCTCCACATTTTCACCAATACTTGTTGCTGTCCATCTTTTATATTGTAGCTATCCTGGTGGATATGAAGTGGTATCTCCTCATGGTCTTGATTTGCATTTCCCTAATAACTAATGATCGTGGAACATCTTTTCCTGTGCTTATTGGCCATTTGTATATCTTCTAGGAGAAATGTCTGTTTAACTCTTTGCCCACTTTTAAATTGGGATTTTAAGTTGTAATGATAGAATGATATATGATTTACAATTTTTTTTTCCATTTTGTAGGTTGTCTTTTCACTTTCTTGATGGTGTCTTTTGAAACACAAAAGTTATTAATTTGGGTTCAGATACGCTGGCTCACACCTGTAATTCCAACACTTTGAGAGGCCAAGGAGGAAGGATTGCTTGAGCCAGGAGTTGGAGACAAGTCTGGGCAACATAGGGAGACCCCATCTCTGCAAAAAATTTAAAATTGGCTGGGTACGGTGGCTCACACCTGTAATCTTAGCACTTCAGGAGGCCAAGATGGGTGGATCACCAGGTCAGGAGTTTGAGACCAGCCTGGCCAACATAGTGAAACCTAATCTCTACTAAAAATACAAAAAATTAGCTGGGCGTGATGGCGGGGGCCTGTAATCTCAGCTACTCAGGAGGTTGAGGCAGGAAAATCGCTTGAACCCAGGAGGTGGAGGTTGCAGTGAGCCAAGATCGTGCCACTGCACTCCAGCCTGGTGACAGAGCAAGACACCATCTCCAAAAAAAAAAAAATTAGGTGGTACACATCCATAGTCCCAGCTACTTGGAAAAGCTGAGGTGGGTAGACTCTTGAGCCTGGGAGGTTGAAGCTGCAGTGAGCCAAGATCGTGCCCCTGCACTCTGGCCTGGGCATCTGGGAGTGAGGCCCTGTCTTAAAAAAAAAAAAAAATTAGTCTGGCATGGTGGCACACACCTTTGATCCTAGCTACTCAGGAAGCTGAGGTGGGAGGGAGGATTGCTTGGGCCCAGGAGGATGAGGCTGCAGTGAGCCATAATTGTGCTGCTGCACTCCAACCCAGGTGACAGAGTAAGAGATCTTGTCTCAAACAAAAAAAAAAAAACTTTCTAGTTTTGATGATCATTTTCTAATTTTTCTTGTGCTGCTTGTTCATATTTGAACAAGCCTGCATTCCTGAGATTTTTTTTATATATGAGATAATGTTATTTGCAAACAGAGATAGTTTTCTTCTGTATTTTGCTTTTGCTTTTGGTATCATCTAAGAAACTTACCTAATTCAAGTTCACAAAGATTTACACCTGTATTTTCTAAGAGTTTTATACTTTGAACTCTTAGATTTAGATCTTTGATCCATTTTGATTTTTTTTTTTGGTAGTAGTGCAAGGTAAGTGTTCAGATTTGTTCTCCTGCATTAAATTTCCAGTTGTCCCATCACCATTTGTCAAAGACTGTTCTTTGCCTATTGAATTATCGTGGCACCTTTATCAAATTTGAACATACAACATATACATGAGAGTTTATTTCTTGGTTCTCTGTTATATTCCATTCATCCGTATGTCTGTCTTTATGCCAGTACTGCAGTGGGTTTTTTTAAGTCACAGATTTTATAGTTTATAATTGCATATATTTACAATACAAAATGATGTTATGATCTGTGACTACAATGTGTAAAAATTAAATCAAGCTTATTAACATATCCATCACC
The DNA here is from genome assembly GCF_001604975.1 of Cebus imitator. NCBI lineage: Eukaryota > Metazoa > Chordata > Mammalia > Primates > Cebidae > Cebus > Cebus imitator. The sequence goes on from NW_016107647.1 coordinate 1,848,266, forward strand.
TCAAATACTTAATTTTGCCGTAAGAATATTTGAAATTTACTTTTACCAATTTTGAAATGTACAATAGGCTGTTAATAACTGTATTTGCCATGCCGTGCAGTAGATCTAAAAAAAGAAAAGCATTCCTCCTATCTTAAGATTTTGTGGCTGGGCGCGGTGGCTCAAGCCTGTAATCCCAGCACTTTGGGAGGCCGAGGCGGGTGGATCACGAGGTCAAGAGATCGAGACCATCCTGGTCAACATGGTGAAA
>NW_016107647.1:1849845-1853667 GCF_001604975.1 Cebus imitator
TTTTTTTTTTTAATTTTTTTTTTTTTTTTTTTTGTTTTTTTTTATTTTTTTTTTTTTTTTTTTTTTTTGAGACAGAGTTTTGCTCTTGTCACCCAGGCTAGAGTACAATGGCGCAGTCTTGGCTTACTGCAACCTCCGCCACCTGGGTTCAAGCAATTCTCCTGTCTCAGCCTCCTGAGTACCTGGGATTACAGGTACCCGCCACCACGCTCAGCTGATTTTTGTATTTTTTAGTAGAAATGGGATTTTATCGTGTTGGCCAGGCTGGTCCTGAACTCCTGACCTCAAGTAATTCACCTGCCTCAGCCTCCCAAAGTGCCAGGATTATAGGCGTGAGCCAGTGTGTCCGGCCTTGTTTTTTGTTTTTGAGGCAGACTCTTGCCCAGGCTATGTAGTAACACGATCATAGCTCACTGCAGCCTAGAACTTCTGGGCTCAAGCAATCCTCTGAGTACCTGGGACTTAGCCTCCCGAGTACCAGAGACTTACAGGCTTGCACCATCACACACAGCTAATTTTTTAATTTTTTTGTAGAGACAGGGGTCTTGCTTTTTTATCTGGACTGGTCTCAAACTCCTGACCTCAAGTGATTCTTCCTCTTCGGTCTCCCAAAGTGCCGAGGTTACAGGCTTGAGCCACTGTACCTGGCTGATTTTTTATTTTGATCTTATGTCTTGAAACCCCTCTACTAGATCTGATGGTTTTGGGGTGTGTGTGTGTGTGTGTGTGTGTGTGTGTATTCTGTGGGATTTTTTGTATATGAGATAATGTTATTTGGAAACAGAGATAGTTTTCTTCTTTTGTATTCGGAATGTTTTTATTCTTTTTCTTTGCTAATTGCCCTGGCTAGAACCTCTAGTGAAATGTTGAGTAGAAGTAGAGAGAGCAGAGGTCCTCATCTTGTTCCTAACCTTAGAAGGAAAGCTTTTAGTCTTTTACCACTAAGTATACTGTTAGCTGCAGGTATTTTATAGAGACCCTTTATCAGATTGAGAACTTTCCTTTTGTATCTTGTTTGTTGAGTGTTTTTATCATGAATTTTATCATGAGTTGGATTTTGTTTAATGCTTTTTCTCCATCAGTTGAAATAATTGTGTGGCTTCTGTCCTTTATTCCTTTAATGCGATGTATAGAACTGTTTGATTTTCATATTTGAACAAGCCTGCATCCCTGAGATTAAAGTAAACCCCACTTATTCGTGGTATGTAATCCTTTATATGCCACTGGATTCAGTTTGCTAGTGTTCTGTAGACGATTGTTTGCAACTCTTTTTCGTAAGAGGGATGGGTCTGTAGTTTTCTTTTCCTGTGATGTCTTTGGTTTCAGTATTAGGTAATATTGGCTTCACAGAATTAGGTAGTGTTTTCTTCTAATTTTAGGAAGAGTTTATAAAGTATCAGTTCGCAATACACTTTTTTTTTAGTCGGAATTTCGCTCTTGTTGCCCAGGCTGTAGTGCAATGGCACAATCTCAGTTCACTGCAACCTCTGCCTCCTGGGTTTGAGCAACTCTCTCTCCCAAGTAGCTGGGATTACAGGCACACACCACCACACCTGACTAATTTTATATTTTCAGTAGAGACAGGGTTTTACCATGTTAGGCTGGTCTCTAACTCCTGACCTCCAGTGATCCACCTGCCTCAGCCTCCCAAAGTATTGAGATTACAGGCGTGAGCCACTGTAGCCAGCCCACAATACACTTTTTTTTTTCTGTTGCCCAGGCTGGAGTGCAGTGGCACGATCTCTGCTCACTGCAACCTCTGGCTCCCTAGTTCAAGTGATCTTCCTGCATCAGCTACATGAGTAGCTGGGATTACAGGTACACCACTGTGCCCGGCTTTTTTTTTTTTTTTTTTTTTTTTGGTATGCGGAAATGGGGTTTTACCATTTTGGCCGGCTGGTCTCAAACTCCTGACCTCAAGTGATCCGCCCACCTTGGCCTCCCAAAGTGCTGGGATTACAGGTATGAGCCACCACAACCAGCCACAATATGCTTTCTATCAAGAAAAAAATATATCTGCCTGCTTCAAATACCCAGATGGTCACTCAGCACCTTGAACCTTGCCTTTGGTATAGGTATTGACTAAATTTCAGACCCTATGGTCCAGACAGGCTTTTCCCAGCTCCATCCCACTGGGGCTGAGAAATTATCAGAACCCCTTCGTAAGTACTAATTCCAGTAGTTTTCAGTGTAATGTTGGTTTTGTTTGTCATCCCCTGCTGTGTTGTGAGAGCCTTTCTCGGGAAATCATCATCTTAAAGGAGTGTTTTACGGGTGACTTTAGAGACAGGGATAACATTCAAAGATCTATAAAATGTCTATAAAATGTTACTTTGGTAGGTTTTTACTTTATTAAAGTGTGCAGAGCAGAACTGCAAATTCCTTTGGTTTCTTCTTGCATTTCCAACATTAGAAACAGCTGTTTTAAGGTTGTATTTTCCCGGGGGCATCCTGTAGCAACATCTCATTGATTCCTTTGTCATCCTTCTGGGTCCATACCTCAGAACCACACAAGTTTATCATCCCAGGCCACAGTGAAAGCAAGAGGTATGGTCTACAGGCCACCACTGGGCATTATTCTGAACCCCCTTGTGATCCAGCCCACTTCTCGCCCACAGGTAACACGTACACAGACCTCTCGGCCAGAATCTCCAGGGATGACCAGCCCCTCCCCACGCATCCAGATAATCTCCACCGACTCTGCTGTAGCCTCACCTCAGCGCATTCAGGTACCTGCACCAGTCCTACTTGGTTCCAGCTACCTGCCTTTCCTGAACCCTTTCCATAAACAAACCTGCCTCAGGGTTTCACTAAGGAGTTGTGCCTCTTCAACATCAAATATAGTACAACCTCATTGATTCTTTAAAAAAATTAAAGAAACGCTTACGTTTATTTAACTTACATTTAAAGCAAAAGCCTGAACTGTTGTTTCAGACTATTGGGATGAAGTACCATTTTATTACTTACTTGCTTCCAAATTGAGAGGCAGTATATCTTAATATGTAATTAACAGGAAGGGCCACCACTTGAAGTCAAATCCAGTGCCCCACTTAGCTTTTTTGACCTTGGCCAATTAACTTTTTAATGCCTCATTTTCTTCATTTGGAAAATATACATAATAGTAGTACCTGCCTGACAGAGTTATTATGAAGGATCAAAGGGATATTGCTTATAAAGTGCTTAGAACGATGCCTGGCACGTAATAATGTTCAGTGTGTAGTAATGATATAATAAATATTATTAATATTATTGTCATTATTAACTAATCAATATTCACTTATGGGAAGTTGTCTTCCCCAGGGCTCTGAACCTGCCTCTGGCCCATTGAATGTTTTCACCTCTTTGAACAAAGAGAAGGTAGGTTTATCAAGCTTGTAGACAAAAAGCTGGGAGGAAGGGATAAGATATTGATGACAAAGATTTATTGTTATCTCAACAAGCTGAACCAAAAAGCCAATTATAACTGTTGATTTCTCTGTTTTTCTCCTTGCAGTTCTATCAGTTTTTGCCTCGTTACATCTTTTTGGAGAATTGACCCCTTGCTATTTATTTATTTATTTAACAGGATTTCACTATGTTGCCCAGGCTGGTCTTGAACTTCTAGTCTCAAGCAACCCTCCTGCCTCCACTTCCCAAAGTGCTGGGATTACAAGCATGAGCCACCATGCCCAGCCGTCCCTTTCTTATTATAAGTTTATTTTCCTTGTTCTGAAGTCTGCTTTGTCTGAAATTGCTATTGTTCCTCCAGCTTTCTTTTTATTAGTGTTAGTTGCTAGCACAGTATAACTTTCTCTATGCTTTGACTTTTTTCTTTTTCTTTTT
>NW_016107647.1:1854023-1871518 GCF_001604975.1 Cebus imitator
TTTAAGAGAGCCTTGCTCTGTTGCCCAGGCTGAAGGGCACTTAAGTCACAGACAGGATCATAGGGCATTACAACCTCAAATTCCTGAGCCCAAGCTATCATCCTGCCTCAGCCTCTCAAGTAGTGGGGACCACAGATGTGCACCATTGTCAGCTACTGCATCCCTTTATTTTGCATCTGTCTGTGTCTTTATACATAAAATGGGTCTCCTGTAGGCAGTATGTATTGGGGGAGCTTGATTTTTTTTTTCCCTTTTTTTTTTTTCCTATTTCCTATATAATTTCACAAGGGTCTTGTGTTTTTACCCAGCTGACAATCTGTCTTTTCATTGGTGCATGTGGATCATTCACATTTAGAGTGATTATTGATATATTTGGATTAATATCCTCCATCTAGGCCAGGCACAGTGACTCATAACTGTAATCTCATCACTTTGGAAGGCTGAAGAAGGCTGATCACTTGAGCCCAGGAGTTTGAGACCAGCCTGGGAAACAGTGAGATTCTGTCTCTACAAAAAAAAACACTAAAAATTAGCCAGACATGGTGATGCATTCCTGTAGTCCCTATTTGGGAGGCTTTGGTGGGAGGATTGCTTGAGTCCAGGAGGTTGAGGCTGCAGTGAGCTATGATCATGCTGCTGCACTCCATCCTGGGCCACAGAGCGAGACCCTGTTTCAAAAAAATAAATAAAATAATAATTCAAAGCTATTCATACCAGCTAAAATTTATACTTAAGCAAAAGATTTGTTTATCTTTTTGCAAAGGTCAGGACTTGTTTACCTTTTTACAAAACTTTTTTAAAGAAGGTTCCTTTTACCCTTTTTATTTTTAGTCAGTCTCTTTGCTATTATCTTTTGATATGCTCTAATATACTCTGACCTATCTTATAAACTTAATATATAGTCTATGTGTAAATTCTATATATACTATAGGAAATTGTGTTTATGTATATGAGTGGGTAGGTGGGTGAGTGTGTATATATAAATAGTATAGGAAATCCGAAGAGCTGGTTTTGGGTGGGCAGACAAAACCTAGAAGGGATTCTCACTGTACTCAGAAAGAAATCCCAACATGGAGCAGGGTCATCCTACCTCCCTCTTAAGGCTCTTGGGCCATGCTGGTTGTCCATGGGCTTGATAGCAGTTCCCAAGAGTTTGTTCCCCCTAGGGCTTTCCATATGCCAGAAAATTTCTCTTTGCTGAGAAAACTAAAATTTATTTGGCTGCTGTCTTCTCAGCCTTGAGTCTGCTCTTTTTTGTTTTTTTTTTTTTGAGATGGAGTTTCACTCTTGTCACCTAGGCTGGAGTATGGTGGCACAGTGTCAGCTCACTGCAACTTTCTGCCTCCCAAGTTCAAGTGATTCATCTGCCTCAGCCTCCCAAGTAGCTGGGATTACAGACATGCGCCACCATACCTGGCTAATTTTGTATTTTTTTTTGTTTGGTAGAGACAGGGTTTCATCATGTTGGACAGGCTGGTCTCAAACTCCTGACCTCAGCTGATCCGCCCTCCTCAGCCTCCCAAAGTGCTGGGATTACAGGCGTAAGCCACCATGCCACCCAGCCCAAATCTTGTCTTAAACGTCACCTTGTCACAGAGACTTTCCCTGACCTCTCTTTCTAAAGTTAAGTACTTTTGTTGTTCAGGGTTACCCCAACCTGATCTTTTCCCTCATAACTTGTACCATAGATTGAAATTGTTTACTGACTGGTTTGTTTCCTTGTTTATTGCCAGTCTCTTCCACTGAACTAAAAGCTTCATGAGGGCAGGAGCCATCTTCATATGCCACTGTCTAGCACACTGCCTGACAAAGTAGACCCTCAGTAAATATTTGAGGAATGAATGAAAGAGTGAGTAAGCCATGGTAAAATGTCTTGACTTTTTCAACGGGAGCAATTTGATAAGATGAAAAGGTTAAGACAAGGCTGAATGAGGAAAGGAATATGTCAGAGTTTAGAGGGAAGAAATACTTTACCAAGGTCCTGTCATGTTCTGGGCAGTGTACCAAGCAGTTTCACACTCGTATCATTTCACTTTCCAAATCATCTTTTTCATAGATATATAAATGGACCTCAAGGGCTTATGTAACTGCTTCAAGTTGACACAGCTGGGAAGTAGTAAAGCAAGCATTCTGTTCATGTCTGTAGCCACCAAGCCCTGTCTCAGGTGTTTACAGTGAAAGAGGTGGCAAGATGAAGATAGGGGTGGACCTTAGCTTAGTAAAGTCAGTTCTGCCATAATGTGACATGTGTGTTCCTGAAAATTCCCACTCTTTGCCAAGACTGGAGAGACTGCCTCATCTAAAGGGGTAGCCAACCCACACCCAGCTCCAGCCACCTGGCACCATGGGGAGAACTTGAGCCCAGGATGACGTGAGCTTCCAGTTTGTCAAGAGAACTATAAATCTGATTGTTATGGGAAATACTCAGTTTTTGGATGTTAGCAACTAGTTTTTTTTAAAAAATTTAGGAGGCTGAGCGCAGTGGCTCACACCTGTAATCCCAGCACTTTGGAGGCAGAGGTAGGTGAATCACTTGAGCTCAGGAGTTCAAGATCAGCCTGGGCAACATAGTGAGATGTCATCTCTACAAAAAATGCAAATATTAGTTGGGTATGGTGACACGAGATTGTAGTCAAAGTTACTTGGGAGATTGAAGTGAGGATCACTTGAGGCTGGGAGGTGGAGGTTGTAAAGAGATAACATCGTGCTACTGCACTCCAGCCTGGGTGACAGAGCAAAGACCTGATCTCAAGGAAAAAAAAATTTTTTTTTGGATAGTCAAGTTATCCAGTGGCTGGTTTTCGCCTTCAGGCCATTTGTTGGCAGGCTCTTCTTTACAACAGAGATGTTAAGCTGGCTGGAACAGAGTGGGTAACATGGGGGAGAATGGTGGTGTGTCAGATCATTCCATAGTCCTTTGGGATTAGAACTAGAGAGGACCTTAGCTTAGTAAAGTTAATACTGCTATAATGTGACGTGTGTTCCTGAAAATTCCCACACTTTGCCAGGATTGTGTAGTGAAAACCATAGGACTTTTGGGGAAAAATGAGATTAGTGGCACAATACTCAAAAACTTTGCCAGTAACACATTAAAAAACAGATAGTGAATCTAATAAAACCTGCAAGTGGTTAAATACATAGTGACTAATAAATACGGCACTTTACCTTGAAAAAACCCTGCAGTTTCTTTGTGGAGGTAGGTATAGGGAGGATTGCATCTCATGAGTTACTGTGAATTGTGGACCCAGGGTGACCTGAAATCACCAGATGGATTAAATGTGATTCATACTATGTGTACTGAGTATTCCTGCATGGATCACTTCAGCTAAATGTTGTTTTCTGTTTACCTAGTGTTACTCATGGAAGAAACCACACATAAACACAAAATCTGCATTATATGCAAATTATTCACTAACATACCAATCTTGCTCAATAAATTCACCTTTTCACAACAAGCATAGCAGCTCTGACTGTATAGGTAGGCTATTGGGGGCCTTAAAAATCACAGAAAACACGACATTACTCCCTTTTCCCCAAGTTGTTATAGTTTACACTCAGGAAGTTAAGAACTTTTTTTTTTTAAAGACAGAGTATTGCTCTCTTGCCAGGCTGGAGTGTGTAGTGGCACAATCTTGGCTCACTGCAACCTCTGCCTCATGGGTTCAAGCAATTCTCCTGCCTCAGCCTCGCAGTAGCTGGGACTACAGGCATGTGCCACCATGCCCAGCTAATTTTTGTATTTTTAGTAGAGACAAGGGTTTCATCATGTTGGCCAGGATGGTCTGAATCTCTTGACCTCGTGATCCGCCCACCTCAGCCTCCCAAAGTACTGGGGTTACAGGCCTGAGCCACAGTGCTCGGCCTGGAAGTTAAGAACTTTTGTTGCAAGTAAAGAAATTAAATACAATTTGCTTCTTGTATTCGTTTCCCAGGCGGTCACAATAAATTACCACAAACTTGGTGGCTTAACACAATAGAAACTCATTTTTCCCAACCTTCTGGTGGCCAGAAGTCTGAAATCAAGGTATTGGCAGGGCCATGCTCTCTCAAGATTCTAGGAGAGTGTCCTTCCTTGCCTCTTCCTAGCTTCTGGTGGGTCCCAGCAGTCCTTGGTATTCCTTGTTTGCTTGTAGCTGCATCGCTCCAATCTCTGCCTCCATGGCCACATGGACTTGCCATACCTCAACCGTAGTGACTGGAGAAGAGCATAAAAGGAAATTACATGCTAGTTACCTGTGTGTGCTCAGGCACAGCACGGAGTCATCTCTGAACACACAAGGGCAGAGGAATTACTAGTGTTGCCTTGGTTTCAGTTGGTAATTGAAGACCCTGTCAATCACATAACTATTTCATTTCTTAACAGGGAAAACAGTTTAGGAAGGAAGTAAGAATTGATAGACATGAGCCGGTATTGGTGGCTCATGACTAATCGCAGCACTTTGGGAGGCCAAAGCAGAAGGATCGCTTGAGCCCAGGAATTTGAGGCCAGCCTGGGTAACAAAATGAGACTCAATCTTTACAAAGAAAATAAGTCCATGTGGCCATGGAGGCAGAGATTGGAGTGATGACCAGTCACTGAATTAGGACCCACCCTAATGTAGTATGACCTCATCTTATCCTGATTACATTTGCAAAGGCCGTCCTTCCAAGTAAGATCATATTAATAGATACTGGGAATTCTGGCTGCAATATATCTTTTCATGGGGTACAGTTCTATACACAGTACCTCTCCTCCACAGCTGACTTAAATTTTAATGAGCTTGGATATATCCTTGCAGTGTTTCCTCTAGGTCATTAAATAGGAATCTATCTGTTAGTGTTTGTTAACAAGGTCTTGTCTGATGGTCACCTTTGTGTTCCAGTAGGGTATTCGGGATATTTTTTTTTCTGCCTGCATTTTAAGATTTTTCATGGAAATGATCTCTCTAAATGAAGGATACAAATGTCTTAGGAGGGTGAAGATTAAGAAACACAAAAATTGGCCAGGTGCGGTGGCTCACGCCTGTAATGCCAGTACTTTGGGAAGCTGAGGTAGGCGGATCATGAGGTCAGGAGATCGAGACCATCCCGGCCAACATGGTGAAACCCCATCTCTACTAAAAATACAAAAAAATTAGCTGGGCGTGGTAGCACATGCCTATAATCCTAGCTACTCGAGAGGCTGAGGCAGGAGAATCACTTGAACCAGGGAGTTGGAGGCTGCAGTGAGCCGAGAATGTGCCACTGCACTCCGGCCTGGATGACGGAGAGAGACTCTGTCTCAAAGAAAAAAAAAGAGAAGATAAAAAACCCAAAAATTATTACTAATTCATTGAATTTTTATGAGTGTGAGTCTTTGAGAAAAAAAGAAAATAATAATCTAGCCGGGTGCATTAGTTCTCACGTATAATCCCAATACTTTGGGAGACAGAGCACAAGGATCACTTGAGCCCAGATGTCTAAGACCAGCTTAGGCAACATAGTGAGACTGCATCTCTACAGAACAACAACAACAAAAATTGCCAGGCATGATAGTGCTTACCTGTAGTCCCAGCTACCCTAGAGGCTGAGATGGGAAGATGGCTTGAGCCCGGGAGGTCAAGGCTGCAGTGAGCCAGGATCGTGCCACTGCACTTCAACGTGGGTAACAGAACAACACCCTCTCCCAAAAAAAACAATATTCTGAGCCTTTGGAGTATTTTATATACAGCTACTAAGAGCTGCTGTGCCTGTCTGGAACCAGTCACTTCTGCCTCCCAACATCATACCCTGGCCCCATACCTGCCATACCTCAACCGTAGTGACTGGAGAAGAGCATAAAAGGAAATTACATGCTAGTTACCTGTGTGTGCTCAGGCACAGCACGGAGTCATCTCTGAACACACAAGGGCAGAGGAATTACTAGTGTTGCCTTGGTTTCAGTTGGTAATTGAAGACCCTGTCAATCACATAACTATTTCATTTCTTAACAGGGAAAACAGTTTAGGAAGGAAGTAAGAATTGATAGACATGAGCCGGTATTGGTGGCTCATGACTAATCGCAGCACTTTGGGAGGCCAAAGCAGAAGGATCGCTTGAGCCCAGGAATTTGAGGCCAGCCTGGGTAACAAAATGAGACTCAATCTTTACAAAGAAAATTTCTAAAACAATTAGCTGGATGTGGTGGCACGTGCCTGTGGTCCCACCTACACAGAAGGCTGAGGCAAAAGGATTGCTTGGGCCCAGGAGGTTGATACTGCAGTGAGTCATTTTCATCCCACTGCACTCCAGTATGAGTGACAAAGCAAGACTCCATCTCAAAAAAAAAAAAAAAAAGAAAATTTCTAAAACAATTAGCTGGATGTGGTGGCACGTGCCTGTGGTCCCACCTACACAGAAGGCTGAGGCAAAAGGATTGCTTGGGCCCAGGAGGTTGATACTGCAGTGAGTCATTTTCATCCCACTGCACTCCAGTATGAGTGACAAAGCAAGACTCTGTCTCAAAAAAAAAAAATTGATAGACATTTGACTCACAGAGCTCAAGGTTATAAGGGCTTCCAAAGGCCAACTTGTTTATCTAGGCAAGAACCCCTTCTGTGGCAGCTGAGACTGTGTCAACTAGCTCGTGTCTGCAGTCTTTCAGTTGAGCCTTGGGTAGGAAAGTTTTTTTAAAGATAATTCTTTTCACAAGGTTTTCTGTCTCATGTTTTATGTGTCTGGGGGACTCCAGGCATGCCACAGGTTGTAACAATGAAAAGTTCTTCCTTTTATTTCCTCCAAATCTGTTCTTGAGCCTTAAAGATCTTTTGCCTCTTCAGTTGGAAATGATGATATACTGGGGTTTGTCCCACAATCAGCTGAGAATTCAATCTTGTATCTGTCGTCCTATTGTGCTGTCCTCTCTGGTCTTGCACTCAGCTGTGTCCTGTAGCTTTGCCACATTTTTGCATAGTTTCCTCTTGTGTTTCATTCAAGTCTTTGCTCAGTGTCGCTCACTCGGAGAGGTCTTTCGTCCTAAAGATGCATCCCAGCCTTCTTCCCAATGTCATGCTTTCTCTGTTTATTCTGCTTTTTGTTTTCTCCAGGGCATTTACACTGATTGATATTCTTTATTCATATCCAGTGTTCACAATCTATTTCCCCCACTAGAAGTTTAGTTTCATGAGGGTGGGACCTTTTTTTTGTTCACGTCCCTATTCCTAGTACCTAGAACAGTGCTTGACTCATAGTGGGTGCTCAATAAACGTTTAAGTGATTGAATCTTTTCTTGCCTGTGTCATTTTATTTTGAGCCAGTCAACACTGTCTTGCTTTCCATATTGCAATCAGCAAAACCGTTGTGTTAGACTATATGAGTTTGTTGTCTCAACCTTAGAGTTCCATTTCTTTTTTTTTTTTTTTTTTTTTTTGAGATGGAGTTTCCCTCTTGTTGCTCAGGCTGGAGTGCAGTGGCGAGATATGGGCTCACTGCCACCTCCACCTCCCGGGTTTAAGCGATTGTCCTGCCTCAGCCTCCCTAGTAGCTGGGACTATAGGCAACCACCACTATGCCCAGCTAATTTTTGTATTTTTAGTAAAGTCGGGGTTTTACCATGTTGACCACTCTGGTTTTGAACTCATGACCTCAGATGATCCTCCCACCTCAGCCTCACAGAGTGCTGGGATTACAGGCGTAAGCCACCATGCCTGGTCAGAGTTCCATTTCAAAAGTCTGTCAAGAGGTGGTACAGATGCTAGATCTGCCCATAAATGTGCTGTGCTGTGCTGTAGGAAACTGAGTTCCAGCCAGCAACATAGCACATTTCCCCTCACCCAGCACAGCAGCAGCAGCAGCAGATCAAGGGTCTGCTGGTTTCTTGAGGGAGAGGTGGCAGTGCTGCAAGCCAGGAACACCTGGCGTAGGAGAGAGGCAGGATGGGGATTAGAACAACTTCAAAGAACTTCATGAACAAGAATAAGAGAGTCGTTCTTGTCATAGCAACTATTATTTGTGGTGACTGATGAAATTAGACAAGGACTATGTGAAGAGCAAGGCTTTTGAAGAGTGAGAACTCCCAGAGGAATAAGGGTCAAGACTTCTCCAGACTCAGTGCCCACTGCCTTCAGTGCATCCTATAATCTTTTATTGTCTTCTTTCCACGTGCTGGCCCTTGTGCTGGGCCTGGGGATGTAGCAGTGAATCAGATGTAGTCGCTATTCTTAAAGATCTCAGAGTCAGAAAGTGGGAGTGAAGGAGGTGGGTGGTCAGTCAATGGTGAGTTGAGTGTGTTTCAACAAGGGTCTCCCTGTAATTCTCTCAAGGCAATATTATTTACAGGACCTTTTCGAAAGAGGCCGTCTTTGAAGCAGTCATTCCCAGGTTTTTGGATTTTGCAGATCAGTAGCATTTCAAAAGAACAAGGATTGCCTACATTTTTTATTAAGTGAATACAAGGACTTTTCAAAAAGTTAAACCTATCATCTATTACTTATTATTGCCTTTATTTCATAAAAGAAAAGGCATTTTAATTCTGCAAACAGTAGAAAAGATATAGTCCTAGACTAAAATTAGCTTTATAAAAATTTGTTTCTGAAAAGCTCACTATTATGTTTTATTTTTCTCAGTTCACCATGAACTGATGAAACCGCATGTTAGACAGCATTAATTCAAGGGCTGGTGTTTGGCAGTCACCACTTTGAGCATCACCTGCAAATGCATGGGTCTTGTGACACTCCATGAGAGCAGCCTCCATGTTGTGTCTTATAGATTGTCACAGACCAGCAGACAGGACAGAAGATCCAGATAGTCACCGCAGTGGACGCCTCTGGATCCCCCAAACAGCAGTTCATCCTGACCAGCCCAGATGGAGCTGGAACTGGGAAGGTGATCCTGGCTTCCCCAGAGACATCCAGTGCCAAGCAACTCATATTCACCACCTCAGACAACCTCGTCCCTGGCAGGATCCAGGTAAGGCCTTTGAACAGGTATTTGTTTCAGCATTTATGCTGTTGAACTTGTTCTTACATCTGCTGTGGAGGCCAAATCTATCCGTGGAAAGTTCTGTGGGGACCTGCAAACATGGCAAATTGCCGGTTTGGCCAGAGTAATAAACCAGCAAACCAGTGGCAAGGCCCAGAAGACAGTGAACTGTAAGACTCAGGATGGAAGTACAACCAGGAAGTCAGTGGCCACAGGAGACTAGCTTGAGAAAGCTGGCACTGAGGCCACTGGAGAATTTTTCTTACCTAAGGCCATCAAGTGGCAGCCCTTGATATTTTAAAGGCACCACCTAGGGCTAACTACAGCCAGCAAAGAACTGACTTGTCCAGATCATCAGGTCTGTGGCGCCAGCTTTTCATTCTGTCTTTATGTGCCACTGTGTACTAATCGCTCTGGGACCCTGAATTCTTATCTCTATCTCTGCCCTGGTTCTTCCTGCTCTGGCAAAGTAGGATGGGGTTGAGGACGTCTATATCAAGGAAAACAACAAGCGTTGAAGGAAAGCAGGGTTGTTTCTCAGCATGAGGCTGGGAAGCATAGAATCTCCATACCCAACACCTAGAGAACAGAGACTCAAGGTTAGTATCCCATGATGGCCAAACACGGAACATGCTTTGTCAGGGTTGTGTTTAATTTTTTTTTCATTTTTCATAAAATATGCATAACATAAAACTTAACCATCTTAACCAACTTTAGGTGTACAGTTCAGTGACATTAAGTAGATTTACATTGTTGTGCCACTATCCAGCTCTGTAACTCTTTTCATCTTCCTAAGCTGAAACTCTGTACTCATTGAACAGTACCTCTCCCCCTCCTCCAGCCCCTGGTAACCACCATTCTGCTTTCTGCCTTCATGAATTTGACTACTCTGGGTACCTCATATAAGCGAAATCAGCCTTTTTATGACTGGTTTGTTTCACCCAGCATAAAAGTGAAGCTTTATCCATGTTGTAGCATGTGTCAGAATTTCATCCCTTTTAAAGGCTGAGTAATATTCCACTGTATATATAGATCATATTTTTTTGTATCTCTTCATCTGTTGGTGGACATATAAGTTGCTTCCACATTTTGGCTATTGAATTAATTAATGCCACTAAGAATCTCTGTTTTGGGTGGGGATGTTCTATGAAGAAACTTAAGGAAGGGAAGAATTTTTTAATATGTTCAGCTTTTAGATCTGTTCTTTTAGACACCTTAAACTGCACTTAGTAAATACTGTCTCATCCTTCCTTTCCCGGAGTACATTGTGATCATCTGAAATCAGAATTCCTTCCTCCTTCTTTAGAGTACTCCTTGTCTGTGAAAGAATGGCTGTTGATTTTGTTGCATGTTTCACAAGAGGTGATTCTACATAATGGTTTCTGTATGTGTACCTACCATGTATAAATAATTTTAAGGCTTATTGTTGGCTCAAATTCAAGTACATTTTAAAATAATAGCTATTTTCACTTTCTCATACTGATATCAGTTATAATATTCTCCCAGATGAATTGCTTCACCTAGAAAATCACCACAAATGAGGGAAAGGAAGATAGCCGGTTTCAAAGCTCATTTGTTCTCATTCAGCTCACCACCACCTGCCTCAATAGGAGTCCTAGTTATTTAATTAATAAAGTTTGGTTATTTCTTTGTCAATACACCTCTTTGCATACATTCAAGTTGTTTTATGGGAAGAATCTTAAATATCTTTATTTTGAAGCACCTGTGTGTAATTCCCCACACGGCCTGCAATTTTGGGTGGCTGTAGTAGCCAGATAGAAGAGTAGATCAGTGGAGACCAGCGCCTGACCCTGGGAAACCACCCACCTGATAATCAGTACGGATGAGTGGCAGAGCCATTCTGGGTGTCAGATTAAGTTGTCATCTGGAGTTTTCCCAGTTCTGTCCAGAGTTCTCCTATTTAGAAACCCAACATTGAGAATTTATAGTTAAACATCACTTTGCTTAGTGATCTGGTTTTTTTGTTTTTTTTGTTTTTTGAGACGAGGTCTCACTGTGGCTCAAGCTGGAGTACAGTGGCACAATCTTGGCTCACTACAACCTCTACCTCCCAGGTTCAAGTGGTTCTCCTGCCTCAGCCTCAAATAGCTGGGATTACAGGCGCATGCCACCACACCCAGCTAATTTTGTATTTTTAGTGGAGACAGTGTTTTACCATGTTAGCCAGGCTGGTCTCGAACTCCCAACCTCAGGTGATCCATCCGCCTCAGCCTCCCAAAGTGCTGCGATTACAGGCATGAGCCACCACACCTGGCAGTGATCTGGTTTTTAATTGGCATCTCTGTTTATTTCCTGGTTTCTCTCAGATTGTCACGGATTCTGCCTCTGTGGAGCGTTTACTGGGGAAGACGGACGTCCAGCGGCCCCAGGTGGTAGAATACTGTGTGGTCTGTGGTGACAAAGCCTCCGGTATGTAATTACAGGTTATAATGGCACTTAACATGGGCCAACAGCATGAAGTAACAGTTGTGAGGTGGGGTGGTAGTTAATTTAGAAAGATCATTTTCTGTAGGTTTCTAGGTTTCAAATACGAATTCCACTCTTCCTACTGGGGTAGTGATGTAAATAAATAAGGCAGTTTGTCAGGTAATTAGACATCAAAAGGAAAAGTCAAGAAACAATTTCTATGATTTGTAAATCTTGGTTGAGTGTGTAGTATGTATGTGCTGCTAAAAATGTATTCTTTAATCTCATTAACATTTGTACAGCACTTTGCTATTTTACAAGATATATAATTTGTATAATCCCCGTTCATCCTAACTGTAACTATCTCTGTCATCCCCTCACTATAACCCACTATAAATACTGCTGTAATGAAGCAGGAGGAGGCATGTGATTCCAGCTAGAATCCCAGGATCAGGAAAGGCTCCACAGAGGCAGTCACATCTGGGAGACTTAGTGATTATGTACACAGTGATTGAAGCAGGAGGAGGGCATTTCAGCTAGTAGAAACAGGGCCTAGAGTTTAAGGTCTATACCCATGGTGTCCTTGGGAGAGAGCTTGTGGGGTTCTGTGATTACAATTGGGTAAAGTGAGACTGAAGAAGATACCTGGCCCAAAAATTCAAGTGTTGGTCTGCTTGTACTAGGTGGGGATCCATAGAAGGTTAGTGAGGCAGACAGGAAGGAATGGAGAAGTATTTGATAAGAACACAGTACCAGGGCACAGGTGTGTGTTCTAAGATGGCTGCTTGGTTCCACTTTATTCTCTGGTCACAAAATTCACAGGAATGTTGGACACTTCGTAGTCCTAGTTTTTTGTTTGTTTCTGTTTTGTTTTTTAAAAAGGAGGTTGGACCAAGCCTCTTAGTAAGACAGTCCCAGGCAAGCATCTATAGAAGATCAGAAGCTTCAATTTCCCTTCTGTGGTGGTGACACCATTTCTCTGCCAGTGGTGCCTGCCTCTGCTCCCACCCTTTGTCTTGGTAAACCCAGCCCATCCTACCCCTTCTCTGAAGCCCTCACCTACCCCAGTAGGTAGATAGACAGTGCAGCCACTGATTCAGATTTCCGCTTCCTAGAGATTTCTCTAATCGCTTGTTGCATACTCCTATAATTCACTCTTTAGAGGCCTGTCTTCCCCATCAGAATGTCAGAGCAAAAATCATGTCTTACCATGTATTCCTGTCTTCTTGCTCAGCAAGGAAAGGCACTCTGCAAAGTTTTGAACAAATAAATGAAGCATGAACATAACAAAAGGGCCACAGAATCTGCTTGACTTCCCCATTTGTCAGTCTTCTTCTTAGCTTAAAGGAAAGGCCTAGTCACAGGGTCTTGGTGCCAGTCTCCTGATATTAATGTCACTCAAAGGGATAGAGAACTCAAGGAAATACACTGCAAAGAAAGGAAAAACAATATTACAGAAGGCACTTTACCACAACTATTCTTAAAAGAATAAGACTGTTATTCCAATTGCACACTTGGAAAATGGTTTTGCACACTTGGAAAATGGTTTTGCATACTAGAGCTTAGAACAATGGGATTCTCTGTAGCCACCATAAATGGTAATCCTGTGAAATGTATCCTTCTTGGCAATGTAGCTATGAAATTGGATTATACAAACAAGACAGAATCAAAAGAGCATGTCCGTGGTCAGTCTCAGCTGGAAACAAATGAGGAATAATGTATGTGAAAGTGCTTTCTGAATAGCAAAACTAAACTGAAGGAGGGGGCACTTTTTTTGTTGTTTGTTTGAGACAAGAGTCTCACTCTGTCACCCAGGCTGGAGTGCAATGACACAATCTCAACTTACTGCAGCCTTCACCTCCTGGGTTCAAGTGATTCTCCTGCCTTAGCCTCCGGAGTAGCTAGGACTACAGGCGCCCATCACCATGCCTGGCTAATTTTTGTAGTTTTAGTAGAGACAGGGTTTCACCATATTGGCCAGGCTGGTCTCAAACTCCTGACCTTGTGATCTGCCTACCTCGGCCTCCCAGAGTGCTGGGATTATAGGCATGAACCACTGCACCCAGCTGGGGGTACTTTCTAATGTCTGTGATAGTTAAAAGTTGGAGATACCATGCAGACTGTACACATGACAAGGGGTTAATATCCAGAATATATAAGGAACTTAACAGCAAAAACAAACAAAAACAATTTTAAAATGGGCAAAATATCTTAATAGACATTTCTCAAAAGAAGACATAGAAATGGTCAACTGTTATATGAAAAAATGCTCAACATCACTAATCCTCAAGGAAATGCAAATTGGAGTGAGGTACCACCTCACTCCAATTAGGATATCTATAATCAGGCTGGGTTTGGTGGCTCATGCCTATAATCCCAGAACTTTGGCAGGCCGAGGCGGGCAGATCACATGAGGCCAGGAGTTTGAGACCAGCCTGGACAATGTGGCAAAACCCCGTCTCTACTAATTTTTGTATTTTTATAAGATAATATCTTTTGGCAGGGTGCAGTGGCTCATGTCTGTAATCCCAGCACTTTGGGAGGCTAAGGCAGGCAATCACCTGAGGTCAGGAGTTTGACACCAGTCTGGCCAACATCTCTACTAAAAATACGAAAATTAGCTGAGTATAGTGGTGGGTGCCTGTAGTGGCAGGAGAATCACTTGAACTCGGGAGGCGGAGGTTGCAGTAAGCTGAGATTGCACCACTGCACTCCAGCCTGGGCAACAAGAGCAAGACTCTGTCTTAAAAAATAAATTTTTAAAAAGATATATATATGTTATCAGATTTTATATTTTATAAACTCTTATAAAAATTTCATGTAGAGAAATTATGTGAAGGGTGTGGCCAGTATAAGAAAGAAAGTATAAGATTTTATTTGATAAAATCATATAAAAATACAAAAATTAGCTGAGTGTGGTGGCGCACATCTATAATCCCAGCTACTCAGGACGCTGAGGCACGACAGTCACTTGAACCCAGGAGGTAGAGGTTGCAGCAAGCCGAGATCACGTCACTGCGGTCCAGTCTGAGTGACTGAGACTCTTGTCTCAAAATAAAAAAAGAAAAAATGTTTACAATTAAAAAGACAAATGAAAAGAAGTGCTAGGGAGGATGTGGAGAAAGGGGAACACTTAAACATTGTCGGTGGGATTGTAAATTAGTACAGCCACTATAGAAAACTGTATGGAGGTTCTTCAAAAATTAAAAATAGAACTACCATATGATCCAGAAATTCACTACTGGATCTATATCCAAAGGAAATAAAATCATTATGTTGAAAAAATACCTGCACTCCCACATTTATTGAATCACTATTTACAATGGCCGAGATGTGTAATCAGCCTAAGTATCCAACAGCAGATGAATGAATAAAGAACATGTGGTATGTATACACAGTGGAATACATAAAATTGAATGAAATCCGGCTATTTCTGGCAACATGGATGAACGTGGAGGAGGACATCATGTTAAGTGAAATAAGCCAGACAAAGACAGATACTACATGATCTCATTCATATGTGGAATCCTTAAAAAAAAAAAAAAAAATTAATACCATAGGAACAGCGTAGAACAATGGTTACCCAGACTGGGGAGGGGAAAAGTGAGAGATGGTTGGGAAAGACTGACCAGCTGCTACAAACTTACAGTTAAGTAGTAGGAACAAGTTCTGGTGTTCCATTGCACTGTAGCCATGGCTAACAATAAGGTATTATGTATCATAAAATACCTAGAAGAAAGGCTTTTGAATGTCCTTACTGCAAAGAAATGATAAATGCATAAGGTGATGGTCACTCTACCTGATTTGATCATTATACAACATGTGGATGTATTGAAACATTGAATTATACCTCATAAATATGAACAATTACAGTGTATCAAAAATAAAAAATTACAGACACCAAAGTAAACAAGATTAGAAAAATGAACTGTGTTTAATAAATGTATTCCTAGAACTGTATTTCTAGAAAGCTCTGAGTAAGCTAGCCCAGGTGAGCCATACGGTAACCCTCCTTTACTGTGGGCTTCAGCAGTCACAGTCCCCATGCTTTTTCTTGTGCCTATCCCGCTTCCCTGCAGGAGGTTTAGGAACCAGGATGTGAATCAGAGGGGCTAAATGCAGGAGTGAGACCCTCTGTACCAAAGCCACACATGCACATGTCTGCTATGTGCCACTCTTGGCAGGACAGGAGACCTAAGCCGCTTCACAAGCCCAGACCTCCAGGATTAGGACCCAGGTGTGTTCAAGTGGACAGTAGAGTTCAGCTATCACCTGTGAGCTCCTACTGTATGTTGGACCATTTGTATAATAAGAGCACTAAAGTCATGCCATCTGCCAGATGCCATACAACCTGTCTGAGCAGTATTTCCATCATAAAGTCACAAGGCTACTTGAAAGATTGTAGAGAAATTATGTGAAGGGTGTGGCCAGTATGCTAAATGCTCAGGTCACATGGCACCTAACAGTATATGCACCCATCACTTTCATAAGACTTGTTCAGGAAGTGTGGCAGATCACCCCTTTGGTGAATGCACAAATATAGTCACAAAATATTTGTGTCTTTCTCCTGTTTCAGGCCGTCACTATGGGGCTGTCAGCTGTGAAGGTTGCAAAGGTTTCTTCAAAAGGAGTGTGAGGAAAAATCTGACCTACAGCTGCCGGAGCAACCAAGACTGCATCATCAATAAACATCATCGGAACCGCTGTCAGTTTTGCCGGCTGAAAAAATGCTTAGAGATGGGCATGAAAATGGAATGTGAGTAACAGTATTTAAAAACCACATGAGTTAACAACGGAGGGAGAGAGTAAACAAGAGTCCATTAAATACAGTTTCTATATCTGGCTTTAAGGTACTTTGAGAAAAAAATACCCGTCAGACTTTATTTTGGTTTACCTCGTGGGTCAACTAGGTGATTCAGAGCCAACGCTGTGGGGGTTGGTCTGTTCTCCTGGTGTGTGTGTGGAAAGCCTTATTCCAGATGCATCAGGAGGCAGCTTAGTGGAGTAGGGTGAACACAGGCTTTGGAGGAAAGCTGATACCAACACTACCAGGTCTGCCAATAAGAGACAGCTATGAATTTGAGGACACACATAGCCTCTCAGCCACAGGGTCCTCATCTGTGATCTAGAGCCCCTCACCTTACTTATATATTGCTCCTGAGGATTACATGAGCCTACTGTTACTTACTGTCTTCTAAGCCCCTCTATGTTCTTTCAGCACAAGGCCTTCTGCCAAGTCTCTGTGTAGCTGGGGTTCTAAAGAGAAAGCTATTGCATCTGGATGTGTGGGGCAACCAGGGAAGGTCTCGGGCCCCTCCTTTCCATTCCTGTAGCCAGAATTTTGGGGGTTAGGAATTTCAAAACCAGATCCCTGTCTACAGGGTCCATTCAGATGGAGGTCACTTCCCTAGCTAGTGGTGAAAATATGAAGACCAGCATCCAGGATGGGCAGCACATAGAAATCCAAGGAGAGTGGAGTTAGGCTCAAACCACAGTAGGAAAATGGAGCTTAGCAAAGGCAAGGCATGCAACTTAGCCTGGCAAGGCTGGTGGCCATGGACTCAGAACTACAGGCTTCTGCTGAGTATGCTGCATGATTCTGTCATCTTCTGCATAGTTCCCTAGGAACACTGAAAACTGATAGATTTCAGTATTGGTGAGGGCATTTCTGGGAATAGGAATCTGCAGAATTCACTGGAGAATAAATGGAAATGTACTTTTTGAAAAATTAGAAATATCAACCTAATTTCTGCCTGGTGTGATGCTTTTACTTTATCTAGTGATATTGTTCTTCCCCTAAAGTGAATAAATAAATCATTGGCTTTTTTACTCAGAGCAATGACTGAAATCAGTTTTTTTGTGATCACAGCTATAGCTGCAAACACAAGATCCAACTAGATAGCAGTTTGATTAGCAGCATATCTAAATGCTATTCCCTGGCCTTCGTTGCTTCTGTCTTTAAAAAGCTTTCATTTTCTTCAGTTGCTTCTAAGATGCGTAGATCTGCTCTTATACTAGATTGCTAAAAGGAGAGTTTGCTAGCATGATATAAAATTGACACCCATTAAACAGTTTGCAGAAGCTATTCAGACTTGAGTTGGAAATTAGAAGGGTTCCTCTACAAATTGTGCCATAGGAAAAGCACACATTAA
>NW_016107647.1:1871578-1880203 GCF_001604975.1 Cebus imitator
TTGAGATGGAGTCTTGCTCCGTCACCCAGGCTGGAATGCAGTGGCGCCATAGTCTTGGCTTACTGCAGCCTACACCTCCCAGGTTCAAGCAGTTCTTCCTGCCTCAGCCTCCCGAGTAGCTGGAATTACAGGTACCCACCATCACACCTGGCTAAGTTTTCTATTTTTAGTAGAGACAGAGTTTTGCCATGTTTGCCAGGCTGGTCTCAAACTCCTAGCCTCAAGTGATCCACCCGGCTCAGCCTCTCAAAATGCTAGGATTACAGCATGAGCCACCGTGCCCAGCCCAAAGACGGGCATTTCTTAATCCTTGGAAGGGTCTGTTTTGTTACGAGCATGAAGTAAAAACAAGCTGGGCACTTTGGCTCATGCCTTAATTTCAGCACTTAGGCTGGGGCCAGTGGATTGCTAGAGCCCAGGAGTTTGAGTCCAGACTGGACAACGTAATGAGGCTTCATCTCTACAAAAATAAAAAGTAACTAAATAACATAAAATTAATAAAATGGCCCAGAGGCCTCATGGATACTTCCACAGGCCACATAGGTGCTGTGCTGTAGTTTCTTAGCAGGGAGTACCACCCATCATGAGCTCTTTCTTATGCCTCTAGATTGGACATGGCATGGTTTGGCTTGATTCCTTTTCTCTGTCTGAAAATTTCACTTTGAAGGCTGAGCTAGATGAATCTAGCACCAAAGCTTATCCTCCCTGCAGTAACGGATTTACTATAAAGAAAACCCCTTGCTTTACCAGGAGGGATGTGGTTTTTATTGATTCGAATTGTTTCTCTAAACACAAATATTTATGTTGTGATTTAAGCTGTACAGAGTGAACGGAAGCCCTTCGATGTGCAACGGGAGAAACCAAGCAATTGTGCTGCTTCAACTGAGAAAATCTATATCCGGAAGGACCTGAGAAGTCCCCTGATAGCCACTCCCACGTTTGTGGCAGACAAAGATGGAGCAAGGTCAGTCCCTTGTTCTCAGCTGCAGTCATCCTTTGCAGTTGATGGAGGAGGCACAGACATGCCCCAGAATGGTCACTGATGTTGCTTCCCACCCACATGCCACAGCCTCCAGCCTTGTGTTGCTTAATCTTGCCACTTCTGGAGCTGCTCAGTCACCAGTCACACCTCTGGACAGGCCTGAGGATGTCTGATTTACGATGGAATCAGAACTTCGCCAAGCCTTGAATTCACATTATGTCCTGTAATTTAGGCATCATTCATTCAGGAAGACAATTATTTTATAATTCAAGATTGGGGCTTTTCTGCAGTATAGACAAAAGGCCTAAGGTGAGATAAGGTCTCAATGCTACAGTTAATTTGTACATTCTTTTCAAAGTAATCTATTGAACTTACTTTAAAAGGTACAGAAAGAGGGGAATACAAGAAATCCAAAATGTATCAGAGAGTTGAGGATGCCTTGCTGATTTTCTGAAAATCAAGTTAACTTTTCTTGGCAGAATGGCCACAGTTTGCAGTCATCCTGGGAAGCCCTGGGGGATGCATCTGCATTTCATCCTGTCTCAAGCTGTAAACCTGACTTTATGTACATCTCATTGAAGACAGGTGGGGGGATTGTTTAGTCACTAAGCGACTGAGTCTAGTTAGAGCTTTTCTACTATTCAGACAGCTCCACAAATGTGGAGGGACAGGTAAATGCAGAATGATCATACTGTGCATAAAATGTTGGAAGCTACTCTGGGTTTCTTTATGTCTTAAATAGACAAACAGGTCTTCTTGATCCAGGGATGCTTGTGAACATCCAGCAGCCTTTGATACGTGAGGATGGTACAGTTCTCCTGGCCACGGATTCTAAGGTGATGTTCTCTACTCATGCTTCTTTCTCTCATCCTTTATGCTGACATTATAGGCTGCTGCCCTAACTATGTGTACCACCTTCTTTCTGGCCTTCAGAGACCACATCAAAAGTGTGACCTGCATCACAGTCTCCTTCTTGTTGTGATAGCTATATTGGGATTTGTTTTAGAGATGCCAGTGGCTTTTCAGAAACCTCAGTCAGGGCTGGCTGGTCATAGTGACTGTAACATGTCAGTCTAGACGTCAATTTAGTGGACATTCTGTGGTTCTCTTTTCTATTATAGTTTTCTTTTTCTCATATACACATTGGCAAACTACTGGCATACCAAGCCAAGAGCTACTTATCCTAAGATGGCCTTTTTGCAAAAGCCCCGGGTTCCTTTTTATTAGATGATCTTCAGGAGCAAGTTCAGCCAGGAATCTGACAATTTCAAATCAGTCATAGGGATTTAACTTGTGAACAGAGATGTTTGTCAGTCCAAAAGGGAGAGACTGGCTGGCTCCTGTGAAGATAACCAAGGAGAAGAATTTTCACAGAACTCATTGTTTTTCTCATTGTGGTACTCCCAATGTAAACCAAGTAAGGAAGTAGTAGCAGCAAACCTCAACTCTACCGTCTAAAGACGGTGACTTAGTAATTGAGAACACTGGCATTGCTGTGACCGTTAGAACCAGAGCAAAGCCTGCAGGCTTCCTTCTCATCTGTTCACAATCTCATTTATGGGTGCACTCGGGGCATTACAGGGCATCCTCTTTTGGGAAAGAGAAGACAAAATGTAGAGCCCTTGCCTGTCATGGAGAGCCGCCCTGCATGCTTTGGTCCTCAGGATGGGCTTTGCACCTCCTGTTATGGGCAGGGGCCACATGCATCATGGGAGCTGATGGATCACGTGGGTTTAGGTTATCACCAGCACTCATTCTGGAACAGTGGCTCTGACTGTATAGTCAAATGCAAAGAAAGTGTAAGCCTGAAAATAAGGCCCACATAACCTTAAAAACAGATTACCAAGAGATTGACAGCAGCCATTCTGTTGGACCGTCCACACAGAGACTGGGAATGAGAACCAAGACTCCAGAGCTGGCTAGACCTGGAGTCTCAGAGTCTGGCACTGTTCTTGGTACCCAGGTGCTTCTTTCCTGCACTTACAAATCTCTCGGTACACAGTGAGCATTCAATAAACGTTAACGGTTAGGAATTAGTTATTGTCACTTTGGAGGAGAATGAACGCAAACCTGTATGGCATTTCAGGAATCAAGAGAGAGCTTCAGAGGCAGACTTGTGTCCTACCCTATTCCTTCCTGCGTACAATGGAAACAACAGTAACCCCCAAAGAATTTTGATACAACTAATAAAACATATGCAAAGCACCTGAAGGAAGCTACTTTCAGAAATTGTTTTCCAATTTTTCTTTGAAATATTTATATATTTAAAATAATTTACAATGAAGGAAGTACAGTGCTGTTACAGAGCTCCCACTTGGCCTTCACCCGGGTCCTCCCAGTAGTTATGTCATACATACATACCTAGGATACAGTATCACAACCAGGACATTGGCTTTGGTACAAACCATATGTATTGTTTTATGTCTTTTTTTTATTTCATTCTTGTTCAACTTCATTTCCTTCAACATACCTTTCTATTATGAGGATCTTACAGCAGTTGCACAATATTCTGTGTCTCTGTTGTGATTTATTAATCATTTGTTTGTGACCTTTTCTACTGATCCTAGGTTTTCACTTTTATAATCAAGACACAACCTTGTTTATACATTATCTTGGTTTAAGTGTATCTCGGGCTTTGTTTTCTAAGACAGTGTCTTGCTCTGTTGCCCAAGCTGGAGTACAATGGTATGATTTTGGCTCATGGCAACCTCCACCTCCCAGGGTCAAGTGATCCTCTCACCCTCAGCCTCCTGAGTAGCTGGGACTATAGGTGCACACCACCATGCCTGGCTAATTTTTTGTATTTCTTTGTAGAGACGGGGTTTTGCCATGTTGCCCAGTCTAGTCTTGAACTCCTGGACTCAAGCAATTCACCCATCTCAGCCTCCCAAAGTGCTGGGATTACAGGCATAAGCCATTGCCCCTGGCTTTCTTTTTTAATTGAAATATAACTCACATACCATAATACTTACGCTTTTAATGTCTAATTTAGTGGTTTTTAGTCTACTTACAAGGTTGTACAACCATCCCCACTACATAATTTTAGAATATTTTCATCACCTCAAAAGAAACCCTGAACCCCTACTATGTAGTCACCCCTCCTTCCCCACTCTTCTCAAACCTGCCAACCACTAATCTGCTTTCTGGCTTGATGGTTTTGTCAACTCTGTACACTTTGTATAAAGGAAGTCATACAATAGATGGTCTTTTGTGACTGGCTTTTCACTCAGCATAATGTTTTTAAGGGTCATCATGGTGTAGCATGTATCAGTACTTAATTCCTTTTTATTGCCAAATAATACATCTTTTTTTAAGGCAGAGTTTTGCTCGTTTCCCTGGCTGGAGTGCAGTGGTACGACCTCGGCTCATTGCAACCTCCACCTCCCAGGTTCAAACGATTCTCCTGCCTCAGACTTTCGAGTAGCTGGGATTACAGGCATGTGCCACCACGCCCAGCTAATTTTGTGTGTATTGTTTAGTGACAGAGTCTTGCTCTGTCGCCCAGGCTGGAATGTAATAGCACAATCTCAGCTCACTGCAACCTCCGCCTCCCAGGTTCAAGCAAGTCTTCTGCCTCAGCCTTCTGAGTAGCTGAGATCACAGGCGTGTGCCACCACCCCTGGCTAAGTTTTGTATTTTTAGTAGAGACAGGGTTTCACCATGTTGATCAGCCTGGTCTCAAACTCCAGACCTCATGATCCACCCGCCTTGGCCTCCCAAAGTACTAGGATTACAGGCATGACCCACTACAGCCAGCCAATTTTGTGTTTTTAGTAGAGACAAGGTTTCACCATGTTGGTTAGGCTGGGCTCAAACTCCTGACCTCAGGTGATCCTACCCACCTGGCCTCCCAAACTGCTGGGATTACAGGCGTGAGCCACTGGGCCCAGCCTAATAGTATACCTTTGTATGACTATACCACATTGTATTTATCCATTAGTCAATTGATGGACATTTGTGTTGTACTACTTTACATTCTCACCAACTGTGTATGAAGGTTCTGATTTCTCCACATCCTTGTCAACACTTGTTATTGTCCATCTTTTTGATTATAGCCATCCCAGTGGATGTGAAGTGGTATGTCATTGTGATTTTCATTTGCATTTCTCACGATGTTGAGCATCTCTTCATATGCTTATGGCCTGTTTATATATCTTCTTTGGAGAGATGCCTGTTATCTTTGGATTTTGGTTGTTGCTTTGTTTTGTTTTGTTTTTGAGACAGGGTCTCTGCCTGCGTGCTAGGCTGGAGTGCAGTGGCACAGTCATGGCTCAGTGCAGCCTTGACTTTCTGAGTTCAAGTGACCCTTCCACTTCAGCTTCCTCAGTAGCTGGGACCATAGGCACGCACAACCATGCCTGACTAATTTTTTTTTACTTTTTGTAGAGACAGGGCCTTGCCACGTTGCTCAGGCTTGTCTCGAACTCTTGGGCTCAAGTGATCTTCTGCTTCAGCCTCCTAAAGTGCTTTTCCCCTTCTCCTGTTTTTATTTTTTTATTTTTTCAATTTTTTAAAATTAGAAATGGAATCTCTGTTGCCCAGGCTAGAGTGTGGTGGTACGATCTTGTCTCACTGCAACCTTCACCTCCTGAATTCAAGTGATTCTCCTTTCGCAGCCTCCCAAGTACTTGGGGTTACAGGCACCCACCACCATGCTGTGCTAATATTTGTATTTTTAGTAGAGACAGGGTTTCACCGTGTTCACCAGGCTGGTCTTGAACTCTTGACCTCAGGTGATCACCTGCCTCGGCCTCCCGGAGTGCTGGAATTACAGCTGTGAGCCACTGTGCCCAGCCTCGTTTTCCATTTTTAAATTGGGTTATTTGTCTTTTTATTATTGTTAGAGTTCCTTAGAAATTCTGGCTACTAAACCATGAGACATATGATTTGCAAATATTTTCTCTCATTCTGTGAGTTGTCCTTTTGTTTTGTTTTGTGGGTTGTCTTTTACTTTCTTGACAATTTCTTTTGAAGCACAACAGGTTTAATTTTAGTGAAGTTTAGTTTGTCTGTTTTTCTTCTGTCATTTTGTCACATATATAGATTTGTGTAAATACCACCACACCAAGATACAGAACTGTTACATCACCAAAAAGATCTTCCTCGTGTTGCCCCTTTGTAGTCACACTCCCCTCGAAGCTGTTTTTGAACCAACATTATAACTTCATTGGCCTGAGAGTAATTTGCATATGTGTGTTCATTTTTAATGTTAGTATTTTATTTTTTGTTTAATAGGCTGAAACAAGCCAGGGAGCTCTGGGCACACTGGCAAATGTAGTGACCTCCCTTGCCAACCTAAGTGAATCCTTGAACAACGGTGACACTTCAGAAATCCAACCAGAGGACCAGTCTGCAAGTGAGATTACTCGGTATGAGCCTATGAGGGTGGAGGCCCCGCTCCTGGCCTGCACACCCTCCCTATATTATGAGAGTGGAAAACAGCATTTTGCTACCTATGCTGTATTTAACCGAGGATGAAAAAATCATTACAGTGACCCTCTACATCTGTCTTCTTTCAGATTTTAACTATGGGAACATAGACCCACTTAATGTTATACAGTATAAAACAGTCCAAACCATGGAAAAGGAAATTGAGTAAATCAGTAGAAGTATGGAGATAACTGTTTAAGTGGACAGCGGTTATTTACATTAATGACTGTTTAATAATGCATTTGCATATTAAGAGTTCATTCTCTTTCCTACTTTTAACCTATTTTTCTCATCTATATTTTTTCTTTTTCCTTTTTTTTTTTCCTAAACAGAGATGGGATCTTGCCATGTTGCCCAGGCTGGTCTAGAACTCCTGGGCTCAAGTGATCTTCCCATCTCAACCTCACAAAGTGCTGGGATTATAGGCATGTGCCACCATGCCCAGCCCTCATATATATTTGTTTCTGAGTAGTGAAGTCAGAGCTTAAATCTACCAGGGTAACTGGATTTGATAGTGGCTGATAAATAGCATGAGCCGGTGCCAGATGTTGATAACTGCTGGTAAGGATGTTTCTTCTCTGCAGTTTGGCTCTTGTGCTCTGCTCCTAACATGCCAGACCCGCCACATACAGAGCTGGAGACTAATAAGTGCTCCAGTCCTTTGTTCACTGTGGTCTGATAACAAATAAGATCTAGGTCCAGTGGAAAGAGGGTAGGATTTGAATTAGGTAGAATTCTGGTTCTGCCACTTACTATATGGATGGTCTTGGAAAAGGTGTTCAACAACTTAAGGTCAACGTTAACATCTGTAAAATGGAAGATAATTTTTACTTTTGGAGGGTACTTGTGAAAAATAGAAATTGGGCCTGGGTGCAGTGGCTTATGGCTATAATTCCAGCACTTAGAGAAGCTGAGGCAAGAGGATTGCTTGATCCCAGGAGTTTGAGACCAGCCTGGGTCAATGTAGTGAGACCCCATCTTTGAAGAAGTAAGTAATAAATAAATAAATAAATATAAATTTGCCCATGAAGTTAGGTAATATATAGCTCAGTACCTAAGGTGATGTGTAGATAATATATTGAGCTTTCATTGTTTGCCGGGCACAATGGCTTACTTGTGTAATCCCAGCACTTTGGGAGGCAAGGGGCGTGGATCACTTGAGGTCAAAAGTTCTAGACCAGCCTGGCCAACATAGTGAAACCCTATCTCTACTAAAAATGCAAAAAATTAGCCAAATGCCAGGGCTTACACCTATAATCCAGCTCTTTGGGAAGCCAAGGCAGGTGGATCACCTGTGGTCAAGAGTTTGAGACCTGCCTGGCCAACATAGTGACATCCCGCCTCTACTAAAAATACAAAAAAAAATTAGCCAGGCGTGGTGGCATGGGCCTATAGTCCCAGCTACTTGAGAGGCTAAGGCAGGAGAATCGCTTAAACCCGGAATGTGGAAGTTGCAGTGAGCCAAGATCCCATCACTGCACTCCAGCCCAGGTGACAGAACAAGACTCAGTCTCTTAAAAAATGAAAAAAAATTAGCTGGGTGTGGTTGCATGTGCCTGTAGTCCCAGCTACTCAGGAGGCTGAGGCATGAGAATTGCTTGAAGCCAGGAGGTGGAGCCTGCAGTAAGCTGAGATCCTGCTACTGCACTCCAGCCTCTCTGCTATCTCTAAATAAATAAATAGGAAGATTTCATTGTTAGTGTTTCCCTCACCAGGTAGAATTTAATTATCTTTTCCCATTGTAGTTTTTCTAACTCATATGTTAGCTAGAATTCTGTTCCCCCTAAAAGCTGTAGATTTCACCACACTTCCATGCTTCATTTTTGCTCACAGGGCATTTGATACCTTAGCTAAAGCACTTAATACTACAGACAGCTCCTCTTCTCCAAGCCTGGCAGATGGGATAGATACCAGTGGAGGAGGGAGCATTCATGTCATCAGCAGAGACCAGTCGACACCCATCATTGAGGTTGAAGGCCCTCTCCTTTCAGACACACACGTCACATTTAAGGTGAGTGGATTTAGCCTAAACATGTGCCCCCAACCTGCTGGGGGAGAGGTTCTGTACCAAAGCTGGTCTGCAGTTTTAAAAATCAAACCTTGGACGCCGGGCATGCTGGCTCACGCGTATAATCCCAGGACTTTGGGAGGTGGAGGTGGGTAGATCACGTGGTCAAGAGATTGAGACCATCCTGGCCAACATGGTGAAACCC
>NW_016107647.1:1880268-1895946 GCF_001604975.1 Cebus imitator
CCAGCTACTCAGGAGGCTGAAGCAGGAGAATCGCTTGAACCCAGGAGGCATAGGTTGCAGTGAGCCAAGATCGCACCCCTTTACCACCCCAGCCTGGGCAACAGAGCAAGACTTCATCTCAAAAAAAAAAAAAATCAAACCTTGGGGCCAGGTGCGGTGACTCACACCTATTATCCCAACACTTTGGGAGGCCAAGGCACGGAGATCACTTAATCACTTTTAAGGTCAGGAGTTCAAGACTAGCCTGGCCAACGTGGTGAAATCACATCTCTACTAAAACTACAAAAATTAGCCGGGCATGGAGGCGCACGCCTGCAGTCCCACCTACTCGGGAGGCTGAGGCATGAGAATCGCTTGAACCCAGGAGGCAGAGGTTGCAGTGAGCCAAGATTGTGCCACTGCACTCCAATCTGGGCAACAAGTGAAACTCTGTATCAAAAAATAAAAATTAAACCTTGGAGTGAACTCATCTGCGAACTGTGGCATTTGATATTATGACTTCAAGCTGGATCTTGTGTTCCAGAATGATAGTCGCATTATGAAGTATTTTCACTTGTCCTTTGCTCGCAGTGCCATTTGTTTCTGAAGGTAACCCTGAAGAGGCGTGGCCCATCATTGCTAAGACAGGCTGACGTATTGGTAATTGCTGAGGGTAACTGCTGTTCTGACTGCTTTGTCCCTGCCTTTCTGTGACAGCCTGGCTGCCCCGTGGGCTCAGGCAGGCCCTTTTGTCTCTTCTCTGTGTCATAGAAACGCTCATATAAAATCTACAACAAGCAGGCAGCCAGCCATTGATCCTGACTACTATGCCCTCTAGAGCCACAGAAAGCAGATCCCTTGAAGAGTGCTGTTAAGGCCTCACGGGTCTTCCTCGTGCCCTCTTTCACTGGTCTTGCTTTTTCTACAGGACATTCAGAGGGCACCTGAAGCCCTCAGTCTCTAGGTCTCCAGACTGCTGAGTCGTCCTAATTCCCCAATTTTTTTTTTTTTTTAACAAATACTCATTTAGTCTGAAGTCTAGGTAATTGTGGCTCGCTGTAACCTCAAACTCCTGGGCTTGAACTCCTGGGCTCAAGTGACCCTCCTGCCTCAGCCTTCCAAGTAGCTAGGAATACAGGCATGCACCACCATGCCCAGCTAATTTTTATTTTTATTTTTTGTAGAGACAGGGTCCTCAATATGTTGCCCAAGCTGGTCTCAAACACTTGGCCTCAAGCAATCCTCCCGCTTTGGCCTCCAAAAGTGCTGGGATTACAGGCAAAAGCCACTGCGCCTGACCCAGCATTTTTTTTACTAGAGTCACTTAGGAAGTTAGGTCCCTGCTCCTAGTTTACCAAAGTTACCTAAGAAACAGGTCACCAGTACAATTCCAGCTTCAAAGGCATTGGAGCCCCTTCTAGATAATGAAATTACTGGAGCCTAGCCCAACATTCTAATCATGGGATATCATCCCCTACCACGAGTGCTGCTTAGCTGTTGCTCACTGCTATCTTAAGACCATCTACCAAAGTGCCTGCTAACCCATGAAGTTAGCCCATTACCCAGATTTATTTTTTATTTTTATTTTTTTGAGACTGAGTCTCACTCTGTCACCCATATTGGAGTGCAGTGGTATGATCTTGGTTCGCCACAGCCTCCGCCTCCCAGGTTCAAGCGATTCTCCTGCCTCAGCCTCCCAAGTAGCTGGGATTATAGGCGCACACCACCACACTTGGCTAATTTTTATATTTTTAGTAGAGACGGGGTTTCACTATGTTGGCCAGGCTGGTCTCAAACTCCTGACCTCAGGTGATCTGCCTGCCTCAACCTCCCAAAATACTGGGATTATAGGCATGAGCTACTGCACCTGGCCCCTATTCCCCAGATTTAATTTAGACCTTAACCTATGGGTCAAAATGGAGTTGCCATAGAACAAATAACAATTTAGCCGAGGTAAGACTTGAGGAGTATGTTTTTGTGTGAGTTGGCTGGGAAGATCGCCTTAGGCTTATGGACCACATTCCAAGGCCCATTAGACCCTTAGTTCACTGAGCAAGAAGACATGGGGAGTCTATGCAAGCCCCCACTGCAGGGGACTTCACAGAGAGTGACTCTAGATGCCACTGTTATTGAAGCATGACAGGGATACACGTTGACAGACAAAGCCATCGCCTGTCCTTCCTTCACCTCCTATGCCATGTGCTTTCTCTTTTCCAGCTTACAATGCCCAGCCCGATGCCAGAGTACCTCAATGTGCACTACATCTGTGAGTCTGCGTCCCGTCTGCTGTTCCTCTCAATGCACTGGGCTCGGTCAATCCCAGCCTTTCAGGCACTTGGGTAAGTGGCCACTTTTCTCTGCATGTATCCTTGGACGAGGGCCTTCCTCTCCCTAGGAATGACCTGGAAGAACTCTGAGGGCCCTTCTTCTAGTTTGACTGTTCCTATAACCTCATTCAAAGGACTCCGAGTTTCTTTAAGTATAGTTAGTGGACTGGTAACAGGGTTACCAGTTGCCAGTTTTGCAGTGTTCCTTAAACCTTTACGGAGTCTCCTACGTACACCAAGGATTTGGTACTGGGAGCTGAGGATAGAGAAGAATGTAGAAGGCAAGGGTAGTCCCTCGCACTGTGCTGTGGCACAGTGTGACTCTCAAACTGAAGCCAGGTCGGGAACTGTGCCTAGCTTTCATGAAGTGAATGTGAATCAGCTGTTTCCTCAAACACTGATTTACATTCTCTCACAAGCCACAGTGCCAACCGTCACATTGAGTAGTACAGACCCTGGTGTCATCTCTGCAGGAAGCCCCCCTTTTCTTGCTTTCTTGAGCACTACTTGTGTTTATTTCTCCTCTAAATCCCAACATTGGCTCTGCCAGTGTGCCAAGTGCTGTGTAGCTCATGTAACTGCCATCGTGTCATCAGGTGGCTGGCAGTCTGGTTGAAAGATAAGTAACCATATAAAAATGGAAATACTGTGAGAGTTAATGCATATTGCAGAGTAACCATCCTTAGGTAATATGTGGAAAACACTAGAATGGAGGGCAGGGTTGTCTAGTAGGTTATACTGTTGGGTTTGGGGCAAACAGACCTGGTTGTCGGGCCATAAGAATAGCCCTTGTCAGCTGTGTGGCCTTGTGCAAGTCACTGTACCTCTCTGAGCCTCCAGTTTCTCATTGTAGAAGCCTTGCATGGGTTTAAGATCTGTAAAGCTCAGTGCCTGGCATGCAAGGGACTCAGCAGAAGGCAGTGTGGTTCTGTGGTCAGTTGGTATGGGATATGTCCTAAGTAGTTGTTAGAATGGTCACCTCCTTCCATTATTAAAGAAAAGGCAGACAGAATTGTCTCATTCTCCAGGGAGAACTAGACAGGTGATGACTGCTAAACAAGTATTAGGAGTTTCATTGTTAGCTCTTTGGAGAATAGCCTACCCCTTGCTACCACGTGGTAGGTGGTGTAACTTCAGGCAGTTGTTTTTTTTAATAACACCACAGTCTACAGTTATTAGTACTGGTAGGTACCTGAGATTTTTTAACTGGAGTTAAAACGTGGTCCACCCACTTCCCTGAGTATACTTTTTCTAGTTGGGTAATTTGGAACTTCCTCCAATTTCTCAGCCTGGGCTAGATAAAGTGTGCTACCACATTTAAAGTGGTTTTAGTTACATTTCATGTACTGTTTTTCATAAGTTAATGTCCAGGGCAGTGATCATAGTAAAATGCTAGATGTAAATCTGGGGCATTTGGGAGTGACACAGTGCAGTAGCCCTGGTTCTCACTGCCCTCCTGTGGCTGGGCCACCCTTGAGGCAACTGGAGAAAACAGCGTTGTCAAGACAGCCCAGTTTCTTTGACCTCCTGAAATCTTGAGACAGGTGAGGGAGTGCCATTTGGGATTTCTGAGAATAAGGATGTAGTGTTTTATGATACGCCAACCTTGCTGACTAACCTGAGTAGAATTTAGCCAGGGCAGGGCTGGAAGCGGCCTTAACTGGACCCCCATCCTCCCTGCGTCAGTCTCAGCTCCAGCACAGAGCCTGCCTCCTGCCCTACAAGGTATGCAGGGTATGTTTCTGCCCTGCAGCCTCTTAATGACCTTGGGTGAAGGACCTAAGTAACTGATACCATCTCCTGGAGCAGAGCAGAGCCAGGATGCTGAGGCTTTAGAAGGCTGTAGGAAATGATGGTTTGGCCATACCTATTAAAATTTCTCATTATTTAAGTCTAAAGAATGTTTTTTAAGAGAATAGTTGATTATCAGAAAAACTTTAGTTACAACATTCATAGACTTAGTCATAGATTTCGTCATTTTCTTGGAGAATGATCCTGAATAGCACTTCAGCAAATAATTGCTCAATTTACCTGTTTGGGAAATGCTGGGACTTAGTGCCTGCATGCCCCACAACCTTGGAGAAATGCCAACATATACCACACTCAGCCTCATCTCTATATCCCCAGGCAGGACTGCAACACCAGCCTGGTGCGGGCCTGCTGGAATGAGCTCTTCACCCTCGGCCTGGCCCAGTGTGCCCAGGTCATGAGTCTCTCCACCATCCTAGCCGCTATCGTCAACCACCTGCAGAACAGCATCCAGGAAGGTAGGGTCCAGGGACTTGGGGCTGGGGTGTGTCTTGGTCTAGCCTGGTGGCCATGGAGCAGAGCCCAGCCCTGGTTGGAGGCGCATGTCAAAGACATCTTTGTTGACCCAGGCTGGCACCATAGCATATTGGCTAGTCTCAGTGTCCCACAGTATCCATAGGCTGAGGGTAATTTGACTTTTAAGTTATGGAACCTTTGGACTGGGCGTGATGGCTCATGCCTGTAATCCTTTGTTAAGTCAGGCAGGAGGATTACTTGAGCCCAGGAGTTTGAGACCAGCCTGGGCAACATAACAAGACCTTGTCTCTTGAAAAATACAAAACATTAGCCAGGCCTCAGGAGGCTGAGGCAGGAGGATTGCTTGAGTCCAGAGTTTGAGGCCATGGTGAGCTGTGATCATTGCCATGTACTCCAGCCTGGGTAACAGAGCAAGAACCCATCTCAATGAATGAATGAATGAATCAATGTTACAGGACCGTTATCAGTCAGAATATGTAAATTTCTGCCACACTGCACTCTTCATATAATTAATATGAAGAAAAAAATGGAAAAGGTCAATTTCTTGATAGGCATTTAGTGGTGATCTTTTCAGAATAATCACAGCTGATATTTTCGTCTTCATTGATAGGTTACTTTTCTCATGTATAATAGTTCAAAGATCCTCACAACCCTATAAATTAGGGACTATTACCTCATTTTTCCATATGGAGGAACTGAGGCCCTGATAAGGTCCCTGGCTTGCTCCAAATGAAACAGTAAGTACAAAAACAAGGGCACAGGCCAAGCACAGTGGCCCACACCTGTAATCCCAGCACTTGGGAGGCCAAGACGGGGGAATCATCGGAGGTCAAGAGTTCAAGACCAGCCTAGCCAACATGGTGAAATCCCATCTCTACTAAAAATACCAAAAATAAAAGGCCGGACATGGTGGCTTATGCCTGTAATCCCAGCACTTTGGGAGACTGAGGTGGGCAGATTGCCTGAGCTCGGGAGTTTGAAACCAGCCTAGGCAACATGGAGAAACCCCATCTCTACTAAAAATACAAAAAGTTAGCTGGGTGTGGTGGCGGGAACCTGTAATCCCAGCTACTCGGGAGGCTGAGGTGGGCAGATTGTCTGAGCTCGGGAGTTTGAAACCAGCCTAGGCAACGTGGCAAAAGCCCATCTCTACTAAAAATACAAAAAGTTAGCTGGGTGTGGTGGCGGGAACCTGTAATCCCAGCTACTCGGGAGGCTGAGGCATCCTGCCTCAGGCCAAGGGAGCTGCCTGGCAGCAGGGCCAGGAAGAATCACTGGTCTAGGAATTCATTATCGAGGTAGAACCCATATTGGAGCAGACTTTGCATACCTCTTGTCACTTCAACTGCAGCTGGAAGATGAAGCTCTTGTTCATCTTGAGATTACTTATTCTTAAATGTGAAATCGTCCCATTTCTTTCCATCTGTGGCCCTCAAATAAGCTAGTTTTATTGTTCTTACCCACCTTTCTCAGAGACTTGTGATCTTGGTTTCTAGATAAACTTTCTGGGGACCGGATAAAGCAAGTCATGGAGCACATCTGGAAGCTGCAAGAGTTCTGTAACAGCATGGCGAAGCTGGATATAGACGGCTATGAGTATGCATACCTTAAAGCTATAGTTCTCTTTAGCCCCGGTAAGATATGCAGTGGGGATGCATGACCCTTTTCCACCTGTATCTACTGATGTTTCTGAACATGAACATGTTGTCATCAGTGGTGTAGAAAGAGCCCTGCAGATTATATGTGACCTAGATGTTTTGCTAGATAACATAAATACATAAATGCTGTTAATTCTTGCCTTTACAGCCCCAAAGAAATATGTTCCCAGTGCCTGATGTCACGCACTGAATAGATTTGTGTCCTAATTAAACCATTGGCCAAACAAGACTACAGCATACAAAAGTGTGCTACCACCCGATATCCTTTTTTTTTCTGTTTTTGGCTCTTACGAGTTTCCAAGTTTTATTAGCATATATAATCCAGTACACATTGAAGCTCTGCCTGTTTGCACAGAATGTGTATAGCAGTAGCAGCAGCTGCTGCAGAGCATGATAAAAGGTATGTTCACAGGAGATGAAGAGGCAGCGATCAGGATGTCTGGGCTGGCCTCACTTCCCTCAGCTGTTCTCTCAAGGCCTCTGAAGAAGTCACTCAGGCTGACTGCTGACCTCACAGTAGGGGTTGGACACAACTTAACCTTTTCCTCTTCCTTCCCAGCCCTCCGTTCACTAACAACAAAATAGCTAATAAAATTGAGACAAATTATATAATTAAATATTTAGAAAGTAAATGACAATTTCTAATTTTATGTGATAGTTTTTAAAACTATGTTTTCTAGGGTAGTAGGAAGCCAGATGTCTGGAACCAACCAGGTGGGACTGCTCAGGCTGGCATCTACTCAGGGTCCCCGACCCCCTCCCAGGAACTTCAGGCCTGGGCAGAAAACAGGAAAACCCAGCATTCTAATAATATCTAAACTAGATCAGTCTTTGAATTCAGTTTGTTAATACTTGAGAAGTTTGCAGAAGTTTGACTAAAAATACTAAGAAGTCTGCAAGTGAGACTTTTCAAATTCAGAGGGAATTTGGAGGTACTTTTCTGTTTTCAGATCATCCAGGTTTGACCAGCACAAGCCAGATTGAAAAATTCCAAGAAAAGGCACAGATGGAGTTGCAGGACTATGTTCAGAAAACCTACTCGGAAGATACCTACCGGTGAGTCATTTAGGTACACGCTCTTGCTTGGGGCAGCAAAGAGTGTGGTTGAGTCTGTAGTTTCAAATATAAGTTATGTTAGCCTTTCCATTTTTAGCAGCCTGATAGAGCCTCCATTGGATCACACTCTAATTCTTGAGTTTTGTTTTTTTCCAAGCTCCCAAGAGCTAGAGAGAATTCTCGAATTCTAGAGGCGGCGTAGAGAGTGCCAGCAGGAGGGCCAGGACTGCAGCTGATTATGGCATTGCTGTGTGACTGTGACTGTGGCCTCAGATTGCTATTCTTTAATTGGAAAAGTTGGAGCAGATGCTGTATGGCTTGTTCCGGGGCTAACACTGTACATGAGGTTTGAGTTCTCATGGAGATTGCCTTATCCAGAATAGTTTGAAAGGTCTGCTCCTCTTGTCAGTATCCATTGAAGCAGCAGTGCTAGAGTACTTGACAGAAAAGTTCTCATTGACAGAAATCAAACCTGACCCCTATAAAGGAGTGTATGAGTTGTATAAAGTCATTTTACCTTCAGATAAACTGATGGAAAAAAGTTTATTTGGGTGAAAATTAACGATATTATTTGTAATGAATGTGTAGCCATATATATATATATATATATATATATATATATATATATATATATAAATTAGCTTTTCTCATGGAGATTTAGACAGGAAAGTTTTCAGATCTGCCAAAGGGCAGAATGCATTGACAGGCTTTTCAGCCAAGGATGGAAGAATGCTTTCCTGTGACAGCTTCTGACCTAACGGAAGCTACATGAATTTGTGAGACCCTTTCAAGTAAAGTATTTCCCTCCCCATCATATCCCCCTAAAATAAACATTGGAACAAAATTGACAGCATGGGAAGACACACAGGCCCACCTTCCCCAAAGTGTGTCCCCTGCACAGACCTCAGTCTGCAGGAGCCCCATGGAACAGAGGTGTCTTGGGTGTACATACATTTTGTACTCACTTGTTTGGTTTTTTCTCATGATAAATTTCTTTAAAAGGAACTGTTGAAATCAGAAAAGAGAGGTGGGTAGATGGATGCATTTGGTTTGATTCTGTGCAGTTCAGACAGGGCCCCAGGGGCCTGTGCTGAGCTGTGGTTGAAGGGCACCAAATAGTCTCCTTTTCCAATGACTCTCTCTTTTACAGATTGGCCAGGATCCTCGTTCGCCTGCCGGCACTCAGGCTGATGAGCTCCAACATAACAGAAGAACTTTTTTTTACTGGTCTCATTGGCAATGTTTCGATAGACAGCATAATCCCCTACATCCTCAAGATGGAGACAGCAGAGTATAATGGCCAGATCACCGGAGCCAGTCTATAGTGCACACCACACACCTGCCAAGGAGCAAAAGAATCCTCCCAGGACCGTTCACATACAAAGAAAAGTAAAGTAGTGGTATTTTGGTATGTGCAAATATTTCCATATGTTAGCCATTTCCTGTCTGGTTTTTCCTTATCTGTTAATCCCAGACAATAGCAATTAAGACTAGTAGGATCCTTTCCTGACAAGAAATGTTTTAATGCCTTTTGATGAAGCAGCAGATTTTGAAACAATCTTTTAACTCAGTTTATATTTAGAAATTCTCAAAGGGCAAAAAACAAAGGTTTTCTAACGTCAGAGACTAGCATTAAAGAAAACTGAAAGAACCTAAGAGAATAGTATGTGTGTGTATATATATAAAAAGTCCTTGGAATTATAGATACTAATTACCAGGGTAATAATATTAGCACTTTCTAAGCACTTAGCAATGTGTAATGTTAGTAACATCTTGCCTGTGGGCAGGGCAAACGGAAAACTGTGTATGTCTTTTGCCGAAATGCTAATGATTTCTGTGAAAACTCACTAGGGTACAGGAGACAATCATTTATGTTTAAGAAAAGGCATCATTCCTAATTGTGTGCACATGTTGTGGTTGAGCTGAATTCTGTGAATGGAAACATGGCTCATTTGCATCATGCAGTAAGTGAGAGTGTGGCGGCACAGTCGGTGGTGACGCAGACCAGAAGCTTCTAGCCACAGAGCGGACATTTGTCAGGTTCCCTGACCACTTGGTCCTGGTCTCTGATGGGCATCTACAGATCCCTCTAGAACCTGGGGTTCTCCTTTGATGGCTTAGTTGTCTGAATTGGAGTACAACTAATCAGACATTAACTGCCAAATGAGATGTACAATTCCTCTAGCAAGTGCAAACATCCCCAAGTCACGTCCAGCGCTCATGGCAGATGGAGCCTTCTGACCGAAAAGCACAAGGTTGGCATTTTGAGCCCTTGACAGTACTTCCAATACAATTGGGGGTGCCTGTGTGTTTGTCCAGATGGAGGAGCGTGGCCTTGGAGTGTGAGGGTTACCTTCCCAGGACTTTTCTACTCCAAATGACCCCTTGAAAAGGACTCATGTTTATGCAGTTCTGTCAGAACTGTGAGGCTGGAGTGGGGCTGGGCAGGAGCGTCCTGTGCCACCTAGCCAGAGTGGCCGGAGCCTGGTAAAACTGGATGGAAGGTTTCAGGATAGTTTTTCCTGTTGACCTTAATACCAGAGATTTTAAAAATGTGTGCAGACTCAGCATCTCTGTTGGCAAGTCTGTTAATATTACTAGCACACCGTGCACTTTGGTTCCCCCAGGTGTGTGCCAGCCGACCACCCCAGAGCATTTTAAATGCAGGCTGCCTGCTCCTTAAAAACAACCCACTATTCCCATTCCCAAGGCGATAATCTTTTTCCTCATAAATTATAGCAACCAGAGTTTACAGCAAGAACAGAGTATGCTGGTAAGAAAGTTATGTCTAACTTTCAACACCCATAAATTCTCATGGATGTGAATAAATAGCAAGCTCTTCCTGTTTGAGAAACATGGCATGTGGAAGACCAGGTCAAGTGTTTTCTCTCTTGAATAGTCCAGATTAAGAAAAAGCACCTTGTCGGGTTAAGTTTGCCTGTTGATTTGTTAATCAGATGGTATCAAAAAAGATCCCCAAACACTCCCCTGCCTCACAGGTGCTCTGATCTGGCTCAGGCTGGTGCCACACATGTGGTTGCACGGGGGTGCAGGCAATGGAAGCTGTCGCAGGCTCAAGGCAGAACAGAATGCTTGATTCCGAAGGGTTGGCAGCACTTTACGCAAGTCACTATTAGTGGGGTAAGTGGGAACAATATCTCCAACTTCTGAATTCTTTAGATTTAATTGTATCATTTTCTACTTCTTGCCTTGGCAACAAATTTTGAGAATAGTGGGGGTGGCCATTATAAACTGATGGAAAGGATTTAATTTTGCCAGCTTAATTTTTACTTTTCTAACCCTGATGTGTTTTCAGTTTCAAAATTAAGACAAAAAAACGGCTGAGAAAATGGAATTGCGGCAGGTTTGTTTCATCTCTGCTTGTGAAGGATTTTAGTAGTGGGCATCCTGAAGCTCAGCTGTGCTTCTTACACAGATTGTTGCCTGCCTTCTGTCCTTTTGATTCTTGAGTGTGAGCATGAGGGCCATGTTGCAGTTCTTGGGAATATACACATAACAGCTTTCAGATCCCAGTTCTTGGTGTTGGTATAAAGGTCTCCACCAGCCCCTCTTCTCATTTCCAGGTCACTCAGTGGCAGCCAGTAGGCCATTTAGACTCAGGTGGATAAAGAAGTCTTGGGCTCTGGTCAAACAGCCTTGCAGAAAATGTGATTTTGCTTGAAAAGGTGCTGATTCTAACCTGGTCTTGCTCGTTAAGTCCCTTCGCTGGTGATGGCTGGTTTTGGGTTTTGAACACTACTTTGTCAGTTTCTCAGATCCTCTTGGCCTTAGATTGAAGTGGCCTTTTCTTTAAGGATCATGTCCACATAAGCTGAATTCTTGGTGCTTGAACTCATTTCAAGCCTTTGACTGCAGGTCCATTTCAGCTCCTGTCAGGTTTGTTAAGGAAAGTCAGCCCAAAGTCAAGAATTAAAGAGATCCAAACCAAATATTTGAGCTCCATCTTTCACAGTGCTTATAACCGTTGTTAGCAATTTGTGAAACTCTGGGTTTCATGAAGTGAGACGTATCCTCTGGCTGCTGAACTCCACAGCACCACATCATGCTCCCTCTTCTACTGGCCTGGCCGCTCCTCCCTTAGCGAGGAGAAGCAGCTGGCTCAGAGAGGTGGAACAGACACATGCTGTCATCTCTTAGTTAAGTGTGCTCTTTTCCAGAAGTATCTCAGGTAATGTTGGGTGAAGACAGATAAATGTTGAAATTGGTGGAGATCATTACACATTAACATAAAAGGACAGGAAGAGATTTCTTTGAAAGACCAAATTAGTTGAGCAAATAATACTTTTCAAGTTACTCCTGGAAGGTGTTTTTAAGGAAGTATGTTACCTACCATACTCTCCAAATTTGACATTTCTGTGTGTGTGTCCTGCAGGGTTCCATTATTTGTCTAACCTTTGCCATAAGGCTGTTGTATGAGGTTCTTTTGCTGTTCTGGGCTTTAATTTCAGGTGTCGTCACTTGTAAGATGTGTTGTGTAACTGCCCTCAAAAGAGGGACTGATTTTTAGCTTGTCATTGTCAGTATTGAATGTGGACTCTTCTGAGGCAATTAGGACACTAAGCCTGGTGGAACCATGGATGCCTTGGGCTCCCTAATCTCTTGGCAATATTCATGCTACATACATACTTGGCTGTCTTGTCTGGGGGATAGTTATGGCAAGGAGCAAAAAATTCTAAGGACTTCAGCTGTTTCTAGGGCTTTTACTCTCATAGTCCTTTAAGGACATTTCCTGCAGAGCAGTCTTGTCACAGCCCTCCCTCTGCAGGGCTTCCAGCCCCTGGCTGCAGTCAGCAGTTCATACCACATCTGTGCATCCATGTTCTGAGACCTGATGTCATTGGAGTCCAGAAGTTTGTTGCAACTTTCCAGTGTAAATGACTTTACATGCAATGGGGTCATAGGTAACATTTGCTTCTCTAAGTCCAGATCATGGAAAGTCTCATCATCTGACAGCCAGTCTTCTCCCAGAGAGGGTGGTGCCCATTGGGCCCTGGGAATGCCTCAGCCAGCAAAGCAGATGCCCCATGTGCTTCCGTTTCCCAGCTTCCATTCTCTTGGTTATGCGGCTCTTTGAAAATGTCTTAACTTTGATGTAAATTTTAAAAGCCAACCCTTCATTGAGACAGGGTTGGTTTGGGTCTTTTGTACGCAGGGTGTGGACCTCCTCATTGTGTGCCTCCCGCCAGCGTGCACTTCACATGTCCAGCCCTGGGTCCCTTCAGCAGCATTGTGCGTGTACAGGTTACTAGGCTGCAAGACTGAATGAATGTACATGTGTTTATATCCCCTCTATATGTACAGTGTATATAGTGTGTGTATGTGTACATAGATGTATATTATGTATACAGACATGTATCCAAACTTTCCTTTATGTTTTAAAGAGAGTTTTTGATAAAGTTGCTAACGTAAACTGATGTGGGTGTTGCAAGGTCCCTCAGCAGGGAAGATTTGCTGGTGATTTCTTCACTCCATTTTCCTTTGGGTGAGCGTGCCTGGGAAGGGCCATGACGTCAGAATTTCCATTCTGCACGAGGAAGAATTCCAGGCAGAAAACGTTCTGACAGGGTGACATTTCTTTATGTTTTTAGGTTCAGACAAGAGCCAGGAAGTTGGAAGACAGTTTATCTTAATATCTAAAACTAAATAGGAATTTTTTTGTGCACCTATTCATGGCCTACCTGGAAGGAACTTGGCAGTTGAGTTGAGCCATCAGCCTTCCCGGCTACTCAGCTCTATTGAGCAGCCCAGAGACAGGCATTATGGTCAAAGATTCAGAACGCTCTGTGTAAGTGAGGCCTGACTCCCAAAGATGGTAGCAATGTTCCAGGCTTGCTCTGTGCTCAGTCAGCAAGATTTTGGGTACTGTCCTGTGAGTAAACAAATAGAAATTCCCATCTATCTATCGCCAATTAAAAATAATCTACCAAGTATTCTTTAAAATTAAGCATGGACATTGATGGCTAACCTTTGTGCCATATAAGCTACAAATCGCAAATTACTTCTCTAACTAACTGTAAGCATGTGAATGAAATCCACAGACTTCATTCCTTTCTGTAAATTATGATTTTAAATTTTCAGATAAAAATTACATTTTAATATGGGTATGTGTGTCCTTAAAGCTACAGATACCAAATTTTCCTTGTCCAGGTCTATTCTGATGAATTTTACCCCTTAATCTGGCCTTAAACTGAGACTTGGTGAGACTCAGCCCTAGAGAGCCAGGGCCCGGCCCAGCAGTAGTGCTCATGGACCTGGGAAGCAGGGACCTGCTGGAAGGAATCACTGGATCACTGCAAAAACTCACATAATCCACAGGTTGCTCTTTTTCTTTTAAAAATAAGTTATTAAAATGTGTTAAAAACACTTTGAGACCATAGTACTCAGTGCCTTTTGTGAGACAGTGGGTTATTTAGCCTTCAGCTTCCCTGTTTTTGATGTAGAGAAAGCTTCTGCTATTTCATTGGCCTCATCCCACAAGATTGTACGACCTTTCCCTGTCATAGCCTGTCGTGACAATCACACTATTGGAAGTGGCTTTCTACTTAAAATGAAAATAGAAGTGTCACAGTCTCTAAATGAATTGAAATAAAAAATTTCCTTTGGGGCTGTATATCTTAACAGCAATCTAAAACCAAAATGTGAGCTTAAGAAAAGTATCTTTGGGGGGGAGAAAAACGTCATATATTTTTAATGCCCAGCTATACTTTCAGTTAAGAAGCCAATAATTTTGGTGTCTTGGTATTTGTACATGCAACATAGAAAAAAATGCTCAACATTTATTGATTGATAGACTGTTAAAGTTTAGTGTTTGGATAACATTTGGAAGTAGTAGACTTTACATTAAAAAAATGGCTTTTCTTTAGGAAAGTATAATCTATTATTTTAACAACCATAGCATTCATGGACTCAAATGCTGCTGCCACACACAACTCAAGTGCTGGAATATTTTTCTACAGTCTCTCTGTTCTACAGATTATCTTGTAAACCAGTGTTCAACTAGTTTTATAACTGAAAAGCTGCACATTTTTCACAGTACAAGCTGTAGTTTTTACTTGTAGTTTGGACTTCTCTGTTAGAATGTAACTGCATTACCAGCCCTTTTAAAGGCATCTATCAAAGGAAAATTTGGGTGTTAGATTTTCTTGGGACCGTTTCTGTAACCTCTGCCCTTCACAATATAAAAAATATTGGTTATGCCATTACATT
This sequence comes from Cebus imitator, assembly GCF_001604975.1. NCBI lineage: Eukaryota > Metazoa > Chordata > Mammalia > Primates > Cebidae > Cebus > Cebus imitator. Next base: position 1,894,802 of record NW_016107647.1, read on the forward strand.
TTAATGCCAGGTTTAAAACCTGTTGAGAGCTGCAGCTTTATACAGCTTTCTTCTCCCTGTGAAATCACTTTGTTTATGTGATGGCATTTAAAAAATAGCATGTTCTTTTTAAACTGAATTTTATATCTAATCAATGTCTTCAGTCTTGAAGAAGAATTTGCATTGTTGTGTTTGTATATAGAGTATTGCAGTGCATGAATTAGCTTTATGCATTTTATTAAATGCTGTTTCAATGTGGCATTATTGTTGTGGCTTAATACTACTACCTAAATGAGGTTTATACTATTAAAAGTGAATTAAAGACTAACGTGCATCCTGCTCCTCATTTTTCTTCATAATAGTGAACCCTGGCCCCCAGACAATGCAGCACTCTCCTTTGTCACGGAGATGAAGCATCCTGGTGGTCCTGTCTCTACAGCTCTCCAGCTCCTACCTTAGCCTTAGTGGCCAAGGGGGATTGGGCCCTCTGTGGCCCACTGGATTTGTTAATGCCTTTAGTGGGAAACCCTGGCAGGACAGTTTCTACATCCACCCAGCAGCAGGGCAGCTCCTTGGTGTGGAACTAGGAAAGCCACACAGATGTTTCTGGAGCAGAATACAGTTGGGCTGCTGACCACTCAGGTGTCACTACAGACAGGCCTTAAACTGGCAAGCTCATTCTCTAAGGATATGTGTGATTATCAAGGGTAAAAATAAGTTCCAGAAGTTAGAACATATTCATATCTCACCTCTCATGTTCCAGGTGAGGATTCTGAGGTCCAAAGTCAGATGCACAACAGAATTCTCTGGCAGCCAGCTAGAGCCTTGCTCTGTCACCAAGGCTGGAGTGCACTGCAGCCTCAACCTCGTGGGCTCAAGCAGTCTTCCTGACTCAGCCTCCTGAGTAACTGGGACCATGCAGATACAGGTTTAGATGGCACTGCCAGGTAGTGCCTCAAAGAGAAGAAATGTGGTCATTTCAGAAGAAAAATGCTGGTGAACACTGCTTATTCAAATAAGATTAAGAACATGTATCAATTACAAAATCCTCACATTTTCTCCAATTTTTTCCCATTTCTGTACATTTTAAACCCATCTTTTATACTACTAAACAAAATAGGGAAAGACAAAGGTGTTTTTTTTGTTTTTTTTTTTTTTTTTTTTTT
>NW_016107647.1:1896176-1918820 GCF_001604975.1 Cebus imitator
CTCCTTCCATGCTGTTCACAGAGAGTAAGGAAATTTGCCGCATTGACACTATTCTATCCTAACAATTCATATCATTCACAGACCTTTCTCAAAGAAAATTTTAGTCTGAAATCCCCAACTTTGCATTTTCATCTTAAAAATGTCCTTGCTGTACGGAGTAAACCCCATCCTTCGCTTTCAAAAAAAAAAAAAGAAAGAAAATGGTGTTTATTTCCACAAATTATCTGCTGCCCGTGAAGCCAGCCACACAAGCAGTAAGTAACTGCACCACAAGAATGGCTGCTGCCTCCACACACATCCCTTCAGGGTCTGGGCTGTCCACCTTACACCCATCACTCCTGTGTCAAGCCTGAACTCAAACCCTAGTTTTCTGTCCCATTAGGGACTAGACATTTATTCTGTCTAGAGAGAGGTCACCACTCTTGGCTTAGGACGTTCCTGCTGGTTAGCAGCCTCTTTGGGTGTTAGAGGAAGGCTTTCTGTGTCACAAGCTATGGAGACCTAAAGTGCAGATAAAGACCAAAAGGAACTAGGTGCCTTCTGAAGAGCCCTTGCAGCCAAGTAGAAAGCCCAGGCAGCTGGTGTCAAGGTCAAGACTGCAGTCAAGTTGGGTGGGAAACTGAAACCAGCAGCAGGAGGGCTCTCAGAGAGAGCTTTTGTCCGCCCACCCTCCAAAATGCTGATGGCAGAGAGACAAGCCGCTAGATTTCAATTAAACACCCCCTTCAGAAGTCTGTAGTCACTCAAGGAACATCTGTCCGTTATACATCAGACTCCTGCCCACCATCCCCTCCCACCCCCCACAGGCCATCACCCCAAACACAGGTCTGGTACAAAATCAAACTTGAGCATCAAATGTAAAAGATCCAAATGGGCTCAATTTAACGTGATAATCTCCAACAGTTAATGAAACACATTGTAGTGTGACATTTCACCAGCCAGCTACTTCATGTGGCAAAAAAGGCAGCCTTTTCCCCATTTTACAGTTTCAGTTACAGACCCAGAAAGCTTATTTAAGACTTGGTCAAGGCCCCAGTAGGTAGAGGAATGAAAATTTCAGTCCTGCTCTTCCAATCACCACCATCCTTTTTTAATTATTTTAACCACTGCCTGCCTGTATCAGATAAAGTCAAGTCTCCTTGGCTGAGTTTCTAGGGGTCCATGATCCAACTGGTCCTTCACTTTATAATTAAACCTATTTAAAATTTTTTTTTTTTTTTAGACAGTCTTGCTGTCACCCACATTGGACTGCAGTGGCACGATCTCTACTGACTGCAACCTCCGCCTCCCAGGTTCAAGTGATTCTCCTGCCTCAACCTCCCGAGTAGCTGGGACCACAGGCACGTGCCACCATGCCTGGCTAATTTTTTGTATTTTTAGTAGAGACAGGTTACACCGTGTTAGCCAGGATGGTCTCAATCTCCTGACCTCGTGATATCTGCCCACCTCGGCCTCCTAAAGTTCAGGGATTACAGGCGTGAGCCAATGCGCCCAGCCTTAAAATTTTTTTTTCTTGAGTCAGTCTTGCTCTGTGGCCCAGGCTGGAGTGCAGTGGCACGGCCATGACTCACTATACCCTCAACCTCCCAGGCTCAAGAGATCCTCCCACCTCAGCCTCCCAAATAGCTGGGACTACAGATGCATAACACCACACCCAGCTAACTTTTGTATTTTTTGTAGGGACAAGGTCTTGCCACATTGCCCAGGCCGGTTTTAAACTCCTGGGCTCAAATGATCTGCCCACATCAGCCTCCCAAAGTGTTGGGATTACAGGCATGAGCCACCACACCCAGCCTAGCTAAATCTGTTCTTAAGGTGACCCTAGAGGGCTCTACTGTCTTCTGGAGGCTGAAACCTCCACCTTAGCATAACTAAAGTGATAGTAACATCAGTGTCTTAGGAGGAAAGAACTAGGAAGGCACTCAATAATGCATCACTCCCTCCTCCAGAGCTTGGTGTAAGCAGGGCCTGAGGTAGCCAGCAGATCCAGGCAGCCAGCTGCAGGCACCATACCCCAGCAAGGCCTCAAAGTCTCCACCAGGTGGTGTCTCCTTTCCTCCGTGGAAAAGGGCCTACAAACCTCCCTGCTAATACACACAGTGGCTGGGCCACGGGCTGGTAGTGGCTGACTGGCCAGTGAGCATGTGCCTGAGTAAGGCTGGCCTGTCAGCCCCTGGGGCTCCTCCATCTCTGGCCCATGGCTAGGCCCCCCAGCAGGCAAGAATCATCAACTTTAAAAAGCAGCGCACGAAGGGTTGCCTTTGGATTTCTGAAAAATACCCCAACGACCTGAATGGAGCAGCGTCCACACTGCCAACCACAGATAGCGCTAGCCAGACTCAACCATAGCAGCCCTTATGTTCTCCAGAGTAGGGCCCAGAGAAGATTTATGGTCAGCAAAGACCAGTGAAGGGTCGCAGGACCAAAACAGGTGTCAATAAGGTGGGGCCTTAACCTCCCAGGCCCAAAGCCTTTCCACTACGTAGGCCTTCCTCTTGCCTAGGACCGGATACACACCAAGCTGCTATTAGGAAGCATTTTATTGACCAGTGGAGCATGGATATTCATTTAGCAGCTCAGCTGCAGACCCTCCTCTCCCCACATTCTTTTACACAGGTGTGTAAAGGGGACCTTTTATTGCAAAAAGGATTTCCAGAGTCTCCAGACACAGAACCACAGGCTTCCCTGGGCCAAAGTAACCCCATTCCAATCTCCCCATGGTCAGACACCATCACCCAAGCCCACAGTGACCATGGGCCTTAGTCCTGGGCATTGGCTTTCAGGGCGGCTTTGTACTTCCCTGTCATCTCCTTGGGTAATGGCACCAGTCTGGGGCAGGGCACCTGCCCTTCCACTTCACAGATGCACTCCCGCAGGCAGTACTTTCGAGGGCCGAAGTTGGCTGGGTGAGAGAGCTGCTTTTTCTCCTCCTCCTCTTCCCTGAGCGTTTCCCTGCCAAAGAGCATAGATGTCAACCAAGCACTGGTGACTCAGCACCAGGCACAGGGGCCGTTTCTCAGCCAAGACAGCCCCACCATCCTGCAGGGACACCTGGATCTCCTGCCTTCTAACCTGCTCCTCACTCCCAAAGCCTATCCCTCCCTCCCTGCTGGCCCCTGAGGAGAGGAGTGCAGGAAGGCCTGCTGTTTGTTGTCCCCTCAGACCACTGGAGCAAGCCTACACAGTGTAGTCAGCCTATCTGCTGCCACAGCGGGGCCCACAGCTCTGACGAACAATCACAGGAAAAAGGAGCCTGAAAAGGCCTCTGTGCAGTTTCTCAAAGACAGACTTTTTTGGCTTCCCTCCCTTTCTGTCTCTTCTCATTCATGGAAAGAAAGACCTGTCCCAGGAGTCCTGGGGCTAGATATCTGCTAGCTCCAAGCTGAAATTCCCAGGAGACGGGTTAGCAGCTGCGTTTCAGCTTCCCGTCCCCATAGGAGGGAGAGAGGTGCTTCTCACACTGTACAGCCAAGAGAGATAAAGCTTACAGAGGTTTAGTGATTTGGTGAGCAGCCCCAGCTCTTGTTAGTGTCTGGGGTTCACTGTTAGAGAATCTTACCTCTCAACACCCTTCCCACCCTTTCTTTCTCAAATTCTCTGGGCTCAGAAGTTTGCTCCTTCCAGGTCAAACCAAACAACTCACTCAGTTTTCCCCAAAATTTTTCTAATGTGCTCCATGATCTCCTTATTGCTCTTGGTCTCCACATCCACCAGGACCTGCTCCCCAGAATCTGGAAACAGAAAACACAGGGCAGAAAAGAAGCAGAACGCACAGCACACTGGGACTCAAAAACTTGTAATGTGGGACTTAATTTTAGTGGCAGAAACATTTTAATAAGATAGATATATTTGTTCATATGATCCATAATCCCACCCTTCCTTTCTCCATATTTCTTTAGACCTGAGCAAGTATAAACTCTAGGTATGTTAAAAAAGCATGCTATTTTAATAGAAAGACATTCCATGTTCATAGATAGAAAGACTGAATATTCTTAAGATGGCAATTCTCCCCAAACTGATGTACACAGATTCAATCAATCCAATCCCTATCAAAATCCCAGAAGGTGTTTTTGTAGAAATTTAGAAGTTAAGCCTATAATTCATACGGAAATGCAAACGACCCAAAAGAACCACAACAATTCTGAAAAACGAGAATTGTTTTTCAATTTTGAAAAACTGAAACTACTGTAATCAAGACAGTGTGGTATAAGAATAGACATACACTGTAATGGAACAAAACTGAGTCCAGAAATAAACCCTTATTTGTAAGCCCAACTGCTTTTCAGCAAAGATACCAAGATGATTCAATGAACAAAGATAATCTTTTCAACAAACAGTGCTGGGACAACTGGCTATCTATATGCTAACAAGTGAATTTAGACTTTTACGCCACAACATAAAAATTTTTTTAATTAAAACTCAAAATGGGTCCAAGACCTAAATGTAGCACTGAAACTCTAATAAAACTTCTAGAAGAGAACATGGGAGAAAACTGTCATGATCTTACCTAGGCAAATGTATTTTAGAGATAACATTAACAACATAATCCATAACAGAAAAAAAGTATAAATTGAAAATCAAAAACTTTTGCAGTTCAGAAGACACCATAACCCACGGTCTGGGAGAAAATATTTATAATGCATATATCTGATAAATGACTTGTATCCAGAATATATTAAAAAACTCTCACAACACAATACAACAATCCAACTAATAAAATGGGCAAAGTATCTGAATGTATTAGTACATTCTCGCATTGCTATAAAGAACTACCTGAGGCTGGGTAATTTATAGAGAAAAGAGGCTTAATTGGCTCATGGTTCAGCAGGCTGTACAGGAAACACAACAGCATCTGCTTCTGGGGAGGCCTCAGGAAGCTTCCAATCATGGCAGAAGGCAAAGGGGGAGGAAGGAGTCTCACATGGTGGGATCAGGAGCGAGAGAGAGAAGGGGGAGGTACCACACTTTTAAACAGCCAGATCTCAAGAGAACTCACCATCACAACCACAGTACCAAAGGAGATGGGGCTAAACCATTCATGAGAAACTGCCCCCATGGTGACTGGACCAGGCCCACCACACCCTACCTCAACATTGGGAATTACAACTGAACATGAGATTTGAGCGGAGACACAGATCCAAACCATATTACTGAATAAACATTTAACTAAAATTTTTTAAAGGGTGAATAAGAAGCACATGAAATGATGAGATCTCAATGAGTCACTAGGAAAACGCAAATTCAAACCACAACGAGATAAGCAAATGGCCAAAATTTTATAAGCACAGACAATACCAAGTGCTAATGAGGATGCAGGGTAACTGAAACCCATACGTTGCTGGTAGAAATGCAAACTTACTGCCACTTTAGCCAGTGAGATAAGACAAAATAAAGATTGGAAAGAAGTGCAACTGTCTTTATTTGCAGATATTATTACAGTGCCTGTAGAAAATCCTGAGGAATCTACAAAATAAAAACTAATGGAAATAAGTGAATTTAGGATAGAAGGCACCTGCACTCAGCCTCAGCAACAGTGAGACCCCATGTTTAAAAAAAGAAAACAATTGATAAACTGAATTCATCAAAATTAAAATTTCTGCTCTTCAAAAGACACCACCAAGAAAATGAAAAGCAGGCCACAGACTGAGAGAAAACAGTCACAAGAAATTATCTCTGACAAAGGAAATGCACCCAGAACAAATAAAGAACTCGGTAAGAAAGCAGCCCGGTTTTTTTTTAAATGGAAAATAGATTCAAACAGACTCTGTTATAAAAGAAATATCTGTGGCCAATAAGCACAGGAAAAGATACTTGGGAGGAATGCAAATTAAAACTCCAATGAGATAGACACCCAATGGAATGGATACAATTTAAAAGATAATTTGTGGACAGAATAATGGTCCCCAGAGATATCCACATCCTAACCCCCAGAACCTTACACAGCAAAAGGGACGTAACAGATGTGATTAAAGTTAAGGACCTTAGGCCGGGCGCGGTGGCTCACGCCTGTAATCCCAGCACTTTGGGAGGCCGAGGCGGGTGGATCACGAGGTCAAGAGATCGAGACCATCCTGGTCAACATGGTGAAACCCCGTCTCTACTAAAAATACAAAAAATCAGCTAGGCATGGTGGCGCATGCCTGTAATCCCAGCTACTCAGGAGGCTGAGGCAGGAGAATTGCCTGAACCCAGGAGGCGGAGGTTGCGGTGAGCCGAGATCGAGCCATTGCACTCCAGCCTGGGTAACAAGAGCGAAACTCCGTCTCAAAAAAAAAAACACTTGAGATGAAGAGACGATCCTGGATCATCCAGAGGGCCCAGGTTAATCCCATAGGTCCTTAAAACTGGAGCACCTGGACAGGCTGTGGCCAGAGGGAGGTGGAAGGATAGAGGGACAGCCGCATATGCAAGGTGGCTGGCTTTGAAGATGGTAGAACAAGACCACAAGCTAAGGAATGTGGACAGGCCCTAGAGTCAAGGAAAGACAAGGACATGGGTTCACCTCAAGCCTCCAGGAAGGAAGGCTCTGCTGACACTGGTCCCGGCCCATGCTGGACTTCTAACCCACAGATCTGCAAGACAATCCATTTATGTGAAGCCACCAAGTTTGGGGTCAATTGTTACAGCAGTCCTGGGATATTAATGCAACTGACAACACTGGCATAAGCAAGGAGGCACTGCTGCTGGAACTCTAGCACCCTGTGACTGGAGGGCAACACGGCACCATGGCTTTGGAAAGACAGTGCCTGAGAACCTTAAATATGTAGCTGCGCTGTGACCTGGCAGCTGCACTCAGGTATAACCCCAGGAGGCCTGAATGTCTCTGTCCAGAGAAAAGACCTGCGCAGCCTACGCAGACCATTGCTGTAGCCTTCTCCTTGGCAGCCTAGAGGCCCGCCACTCAAACCTCCTGTCAAGCGTTGAGCAAGTACCACCCAGGAGGAGCTGCTGAGCTGACAACCCTGTGGAGTACTGCTGGGATCTGCGCAGCACCTGGGCAGCCCATGCTCTCCCTGTCCGGAGACTAGGGTCTGGCCTTTTGTACCCAACGCAGGGCGAATGCCAATACTCCCAGAGCTGCGTCCTAACCTGTAGTTCTGGCGACCTTCCCTGCCCGGCCTCCTTACTCTCCCCATTTCTTTCAAGGTCTTCTCTCTCATAAATCCCATACTTTTAACTCTCTCAGCATCTTACAAAAACCCAGAGGGTCATCGACAGGCGAATGGACAGACACACGGCAATACAGTCACAGAATGGAATACCACCCAGCCAGAAAACAGGAAAAACCACAAAACATGTAACCTGGGTGAATCTCAAAACATGAGTTAAAGACACAGGCATAAGAGAACACATACCATGAGAGTCTAGTTACATGACATTCTAAAACAAAACACATCTATAGTGAAAGAAGGCATAACAGGTTGCCTCTCGTGGAAGGGAAATTAACCAGAAAGTGGCACTAAGGAACTTACTGCAGTGCTGGGGCATTCTGTGTCTTGGGGCATGTACATAAGTGCACAGGTATATAACAACAGCCAGAACCCATCCAGCTGCACGTGCTACCTGGGTGTGCCGTTACCAGCACACTGAGGTAAATTACACTTCAATAAAATTGGTTTAAAAAACAAACAAAGCTCACATGCACAAACTGCCACAGGACCACCCTTCCAACTTTGCCTGTTGTCTGTTTCTCACAGCACTATTTTTTTTTTAAGACAGGGTCTCACTCTGTTGCCCAGGCTGAAGTGCAGTGGCATAATCTTGGCTCACTGCAACCTCTGCCTCCTGGGCTCAAGCAATCCTCCTGCCTCAGCCCCCCAAGTAGCTAGGACCACAGGCATATGCCACCTATTTTTTTTTTTTTTTTTTGTAGAGATGGGGTTTCACCATGTTGCTCATGCTGGTCTCAAACTCCTAAGCTCAAGAGATCCACCAGCTTCAGCCTCCCCAAGTGCTGTGATTACAGGGATAAGCAACTGTACCACCAGGTCCACAGCACTAATCTTTTGTTAAATTTCTTGTTCATTCTCTGTCTCCCTCTGCTGGAAATAATCTCCATGAGGGCAGCAGAAATCTTTGTGTGGCTTCCTGACATCCCAGCACCTGGTCTAGGAGACATGTTACATATTTGTGGAATGAATGAAAAATCATGGCCATTTTGTTATCTGAAGCATTTCCCAACCTACACTTTATTTGATTCTCATAGCCATGTAAGGCAGACATTTTGCCTTCAGTTGACAAATTTTGAAATGGGTCTGTTACTTGCTCAGGATCAAGGTGTCTGAGAGCTGGGCCAGGTTAGCTGCCCTCCTGGGTTTCCAGCAGGCGCCTAACTTAATGGAATAAATATCACTTAGCACCTGGTCCGAACATTAACAGCATCGTGTAAGTGCACACAGTCCTGAGAGGACACACACAGCACTAAGACAGAGGGGTTCTGGGAATGTGTGGGAGGTCACTCTAGGATGCAGGGAAGGCTTCCTAGAAGTGGTGCCCATGCTGAGCTTTGAAGGAATTTTTTTTTCAGCTAAATGAGCAAAGAAAGGTAGAAAGGGGATTCCAGGCCAGGAACATACTTGAGGTGTGACAAGGGACTCTGGAAAAATTAGCCTCATGGTGTGAGGCAGAGGACAAGAAGAGATGAGGTTAGAGAGGGAGAGGAGTCCAGACCTCAGTGGCTGCTGTGTGCCTCAGTATGGGGGAGCCAAAGGTGCCAGGGGTCATGGACACACCACAATGGCGTGTGCTGCAGGTCATCCTGACGCTCCCACAGGAAGGATGCAGTCTCTCCAGGCATGTCTGGGACAGCCCCAGGACCATGGCGGAGGACCCACTCACCTAAGTAGAAACGCAGAAAGGGTGATGGTGTCATGTTCTTAAACATCATGATCTGCACCCAAGGATTTTTGTATTGAATCTGAGGTATGTTGAAAAATACAAATTTCCTGCAAAAGGGAAGAAATGAAACCTATGAAACAGAGTTTTTAACCTAAAATTTTACACATAGGTATTTTTCTAAGGAGAAAGTCCAGTGCTTTCATCAGATTCTCAGAGGACCCTACCCCACAAAACAGCTGAGAAAAACAACTTGCAGGGATCCTCTTAGGAGATTCACTGAATGGTGTGGGGACCCCTGATCAGGCATTTGAGGGGAAGGAAATCTGTATCCCAACTTGCACTGCAGGCTAACCTAACCCCAGTGCAAAAGCACAACTGAAAATGGAACTATGAAAGGCACTACGTGGTGATTTGTGTCATGAAGACGAGGTATAAACACGAGTGGCAGTTCATGGAGCTGTGTCCTTACTGGTGTGCGGCGTATCTAGGTGATACCACAATTTTAAAATAATGAGACCAATGGATTTATTTACACATGGGGGAACATTTTTACAATTTAGGAGTGGAGGAACACCTTTAAACTTATAAGATTTGAACACTGATTCATACTCCAAAGAAAACAAAAGGCCTTGCAAAAATAAAAATAAAAACATGCATAACCATAATATTCTATCTGGCTCAACTGTGAATAGCACTTACAGAGTAATATTAATCTGAACACTGAATATTGTCCTATACAAAATTTGGAAGAATAATATTGGGAGGAGTGGGAGGAGGAGTATGGAGGTGTTGGGGGTGAGAAGTAGCAATGGTGGTGAGAGCGCTAAGTTCTCATATTCTGTAGTGCCAAGTCCACAGATAACACCTAACACTAAAAATCAACAAGTAGCTCTCAGCCAGGTACAATGGCTCACACCTGTAATCCCAGCACTTTGGGAAGCCCAGGCGGGAAAAGTGCTTGAGCCCAGGAGATTGAGACCAGCTTGGGCAACATAGGGAGACCCTGTCTCTATAAAAAAATAAAAAATTGCCGGGCGCGGTGGCTCAAGCCTGTAATCCCAGCACTGTGGGAGGCCAAGGCGGGTGGATCACGAGGTCAAGAGATCGAGACCATCCTGGTCAACATGGTGAAACCCCGTCTCTACTAAAAATACAAAAAATTAGCTGGGCATGGTGGCGCGTGCCTGTAATCCCAGCGACTCAGGAGGCTGAGGCAGGAGAATTGCCTGAACCCGGGCGGCGGAGTTTGCAGTGAGCCGAGATCGCGCCATTGCACTCCAGCCTGGGTAACTAAGAGCGAAACTCCGTCTCAAAAAAAAATAAATAAATAAAAAATAAAAATAAAATAAAAATAAAAATAAAAAATTATCTGGGCGTGGTGGTACATGCCTGTGGCCCCAGCTACTTGGGAGGCTGAGGCAGGAGGATCACTTAAGCCTGGGAGTTTGAGGTTGCAGTGAGCTATGACTGTACCACTGCATTCCAGCCTAGGCAACAGGGCAAGATCTGTCTCAAAAAAAAAAAAAGTGGCTCTCTGAAGATGTTGTTTAACTATATGCGTATAAGACTGTAAATAGTTAAGCCTTGAAAACCGCTGCCTCTAGGGGAGGAATGGAGGCCTTGGAGACCCCCACAGCACACAGGTCTGGGAGCTCAAAGGCTGAATTTACCTTCCAGGGCTTAGGATGCCTGTTTAGTTTCCACTCCACTGCAGAGGAACCCAATGTCACAGAACTTTTTACAAATAAACCAGGACATAGCCAGGCAGGACTTTCCCATACTGTAAACTACTAGGACAGAAATATAACAGAGATCTTAAAATGGTTCTTGCTGAAACACAGGAGGAAAGTTAACGATGGCAGGAACCTTGAGTTAAGCACTGCCTTTATATGTCAGACATTTTGCTAAGCATCTGACTCTCCAATCCTCAACAACCCCGGAAGGTGGGGTTCTGCAACTAAGGAAACTGAGGTCAGAAGTAAACGCCCCAGGTCTGACTGGGCTCATTAGTCTGGCCTTCGATCACACTGTTCTGTCACAATCCAATTCACCCTGAGGCTTGCAGCCACTTCTTAAGGGTAGAACACCTGGTAGAGGTTGAGTAGGAACTTGGCCCTTAGATACTAAACAAGGCAGCTTCCCACTTCCCCCAGCAGGTACCCAAAGAATGGCTGGTCCAGGACTGCAGTACCGGTCACAGGCCCAATGGGGCAACTGAAGTGCTGAGGGCACATGAACGAAGAAGGGCTGGGGATTAGGGGAGCAGTGCGGCTAGCCAGAGCAAGGCAGGCTGACTCCAACCCACGGGCACAAGATCACAGAGGGCACAGGTGGCACAGGCCAGCCACTACCACCAGGAACAAAGAAACAGCGAATGACTGTATCCCATTTACCTAGAGGATATTAAAATATTTGAGAATGCGAGTAAGAGGGTCATAGGCTTATTTTGATTGGCCATTTAAAAGCCAGAGATTTACATAAAAATCTGGATTTCAGCTTCTTGACAAATCAGAAATTCTCCACAGAGCCCGCAATGCCAAGCAATGAAGGGCCCTCTGGACAGGGCACGTGTTCTCCAGCTCACTGAGGGCCCCACCGAGCCCCCCACCCCTTCTCATGATCTGCGTGGCAGTTGCCCTGGGACAGAGATGTGCACAGTTGTGCAGCAGGTTATGAAGGAGTATCTGGGTGCCCATTCACCCTAAGACCAAGGCCAAGTCTTCCAGGAAGCCGTCAAGCCAGCTGATTCCAGGCAAGCAGGTCTAAGCTCTCAGATTCACCTGCGCAGAGCAAATGGCTAGGAACTGGCTTCCAGCTCTTGAAGGGCCACGCAGTGAAGGTCCATCACAAGAAGTTGCTCCCCGCCCCCACGTCTCATTTTGATCCATCCCACACATCCAGTCCCAAAGTTTCTGCGGGTTAAGGCTGTCTTCCCCCATCACGGATGAACTCGCACCGCACAGCCTAGCACTCAGACGGTATTCAATAAATGTAGAATTCATACCTGAAGACCCTAAGGACTGCTTACTGCAGCTTCAGGGTCAATCAAAACCTTTCACTAGCCAGCTGCCATTCAATGAGTCCCTACTCTGCTCCCAGCTGAAAGACATCCTAGGAGTTCCCCGAGTCAGAGTAGGGTCTGAGGCTGCACAGCTGACATAATCACTTCCTTCCAAACCTTAAGTCCCCAAGGAAGTACTTTCACTTACTCCGGGCCACACAGCCCGGCTCACCGCTCACTGGCTGGCACGGTGTCTCGTGGAGCCTCAAGTTACTTAACCTCTCCGTCCGCTTCCCCAGCCTTAGAGTGGGGATAAGCTGGGGTTTGTGTAGGCATCAGAAGAGGGAAAGAAAGCGCGAGAAGCATTCGGAACTGTGCGGGACAGGATCAGTGTTTGCCGCTGTTTTTCTCTCATTTTATCCTCAGATCCGTCCTGGGGCAGGGGTGTCACCCCCGTCACCCTCAGAGGATCTGCAGCTGCCCCTCCCCAGCGCTTGCCTTGCTGGCCACCGGGGCCAAGGGAACTAGTGGCCTCCCTCGGGTCAGCCTCGCCCACCGCGCCAGTGGAAGGAGATCTAGCAGGGGAATTCTTGTCCTGTCCCCAAAACCTCGTCACGACTGCAGCCGGCACGGCAGTCTGGACATCTGTAAAATGGGGCGCCACAAGGGGAGGCCAGCCCCGGGGCTGAACGGACGCCCAGCGTTGGCTCCCTCACGTTACCAGCAGGCTAGCACGACTAACACGTTACGGCTCGCCAGGCCGCCGGGGCTGCTACTGACCTGGCGCCCTCGCCCAGCTCCCCGCGCGTGTTGTAATTCACTGTCATGACCTTCACGGAGTCCTTGAACACCACGTTCCCCTGGTTAAGGTATTGGAGGGTACGGCGGATGGGGAAGCGGCCCTTCATAGGCATGGCGGTGACAGTGGCAGGGCCGGCCTCACTAGCCGCGAGCCGAGCAGCTACGAGAAATTTATTACCTAGCACCCGGCGCGGACCTCACGCCGCTGGGTTCCACTTCCCGCGCAGACGCACAGGAGACACTTCCCGGCGGGCAGCGCGCGCCGCGGAGCAGTCTGGGACTTGTAGTCTTGTCGGACGGCCTTGGACTAGGCGCGGCGAGAGCGGCCGTGTGCATCTTCGCTTTAGGATGCCTTCCCCTTGGAACGTTTAGATTTTCGCGTCCTATAAATTGGGCATTCCCCCACCCACCCACAGGAAAATATTTTTACATAGGCTGAAAGTCAGACATTGCAATAGGAAATAATCAGGAGGGCTGAGTTTGGATACCAAGTCAGCTGATAAACGTGCAATTGAACCTAAAGTCCATTTTTCTCTCTGAACATCTCCAGTTTTAACATAAAGAGTTCAAACTGCACTTTCTGACATTGACTTAAACTTCTTAGCAAAAGAAAAAAGATAGTTTGGGATCAATTCCTTCCTACGTTCAGCCACTCAACAGCTCTGGACCTCAATGTCTCATAAACTATGGATGAGATGCATTTTCTGCTGCCAGGCGCGGTGGCTCCGGCCTATAAACACAGCCCTTGGGGAGATCGAGGCAGGAGGATGGCTTGAGATCAGGAATTTGGGACCAGTCTGCCCAACATGGCAAAAACTCCATCTCTACTGAAAATACAAAAATTAGCCAGACATGGTGGCAGCGCCTGTGGTTCCCCCTACCCAGGAGATGAGGTGGATTGTTGAACCCAGGAAGTGGAGGCTGCAGTGAGCTGAGATCGCACCACTGCACTCCAGCCTGGGTGACAGAGTGAGACTCTGTCTCAAAAAAAATAAAATAAAATAAATGAAGAGATGCATTTCTCTTTATCAAGTACTCTTGATCTGAAAGTTATTTCTCCTTCTCATTTGAAGAGTAATTTTGCCAGATTTAGAATTATAGGTGTTAATTTGGAATTCTAAGTTAATGAGCCCATTTAGGCATTCTTCTTTTAAGGTTTTAACTTCTAGGCCTTCCTTTTGATTCTTAGGGTTTTTTATTAAATACTTCACTCTTTTTTTGCTTGCATGGCTTCTAACAAATAATTAGCTACAATTATGTTTTATAGGTATGACAGCTTTTTCCTCTAGCTTATTTCACAATTTTCTCTTGGTGTTTGGTTTACAGGTTTAGAATATAACAATGCAGAGCTAAAGATGTTTTGTATTTGTCCCACTTAAAGTTCTCCAAGCTTCCTGGATCTGTGATTTCATGTCTGTCATTAATTTTGAAAAGTTCTCACGCCTGTAATCCTAGCACTTTGGGAGGCTGAGGTGAGTGGATCACCTGAGGTCAGAAGTTCAAGACCAGCCTGGCCATCCTGGTGAAACCCCATCTTTAAAAAAAAGAAAAGTTAAGTTCTTGGGCGGGTGTGGTGGCTCACACCTGTAATCCAAGCACTTTGGAGGTCAAGGCAGGCAGATCACCTGAGGTCGGGAGTTCAAGATCAGCCTGACCAACATGGTGAAACCTCATCTTAAAAAAAAAAAGTTCTTGGCCATTTATTACTTCAGATATTTCTTCTTCACTCTTTTCTCTTTCTAGTATTCCAGTTAAATGCATTTTACATCTTCTGAAATTGCCTCATAGTTCTTGAATATTCTGAAGAGGGTGGCAGAGGGTTCTCTTTGCATTTTAGTGGGTAAGTTTCTGTTGACCTGTCTTCAAACTCATTGATTCTTTGGCTATAGACAGTCTACTAATAAGCCCATGAAGGCATTCTTCATTTAAGGTTTTAACTTCTAGCACTTCCTTTTGATTCTTAGGGTTTTTTGTTTTGAGACAAAGTCTAGCACTGTCACCCAGGCTGGAGTGCATGGCTCGATCTCTGCTCACTCCAACCTCCACCTCCCCAGGCTCAAGCGATTCTCCCACCTCAGCCTCTCAAGTAGCTGGGACTACAGGTACTCACCACCACGCCTGGCTAATTTTTGTATTTTTAGTAAATGCAGGGTTTCACCATGTTGGCCTGGCTGGTCTCAAACTCCTGACCTCAAGTGATCCGCCTGCCTCAGGCTCCCAAAGTGCTGGAATTACAGGTGTGAGCCACTGCACCTGGAATGATTCTTGGTTTCTGTTTACATTACCCATCTGTCCTGGTCTGTTGTTTACTTTTACCATTAGATCCCCCTAACATATCACATTTTAAATTTATTGTCTGATAATTCCAACATCTGAGTGTGGTTCTGATGTTTGGTGTGTTTCATCTAATTGTTGAGTTTTTTTTCTTG
Organism: Cebus imitator; assembly: GCF_001604975.1. Classification (NCBI taxonomy): domain Eukaryota; kingdom Metazoa; phylum Chordata; class Mammalia; order Primates; family Cebidae; genus Cebus; species Cebus imitator. The sequence goes on from NW_016107647.1 coordinate 1,911,246, forward strand.
CCTTTTAGCATGCTTATAATTTTTTTGCTGAAGGTGGAATATCCACTATATTGGGCCATAGAAACTGGGTTAAATAAGCCTCTAGTATGAGAACTTATGTTAATCTGGCTAAAAGTTGAGCTGTATTTAATGTTTGCTATAGTTGTAGGTGTCAGAGTCTTCCAGTTCCTCTAGTGTCTTTGTGTTTATCTCCTCTTGCCTTTGGGCTTCTCTAGATATTTCTCCTTAGAGAGTCTGTGTCTTGTATCTCTTCTAGCTATAATTCACTGTTACTATCCTAGAGTCGTGGTGGTGTGGTGGTAAAACATGGAGGAAGTGAAGCATTCTACGTATAATCTTATGATTAAATCTCAGCATTTTTTAATTTAATTTAATTTTATTTTTTTACTAAGACGGAGTTTCGCTCTTGTTACCCAGGCTGGAGTGCAATGGTGCGATCTCGGCTCACCGCAACCTCCGCCTCCTGGGTTCAGGCAATTCTCTTGCCTCAGCCTCCTTAGTAGCTGGGATTACAGGCACGTGCCACCATGCCCAGCTAATTTTTTGTATTTTTAGTAGAGATGGGGTTTCACCATGTTGGCCAGGATGGTCTCGATCTCTTGACCTCGTGATCCACCCGCCTCGGCCTCCCAAAGTGCTGGGATTACAGGCTTGAGCCACCGCGCCCGGCCCAAATCTCAGCATTTTAATGGGTCCGTGTCCTTGGGATGTGACCTTCACAAATATTTTTTCTTTCCTTTTTTTTTTTTTCTTAAGGTGGTGTCTTGCTCTGCCACCCAGGCTGGAGTACAGTACAGTGGCACAATCACGGCTCACTGCAGCCTCTACCTCCTAGGCATGTGCCACAACACATGGTTTATTTTTGTATTTTTTGTAAAGATGAGGTTTCACCATATTGCCCAGACTGGTCACAAACTCCTGGGCTCAAGCAATCTGGCCAACTTGACACCCCAAAGTGCTAGAATTACAGGCGTGAGCCACTGCACTGGCCCATAAATATTTCTCAATTCCCCTTGGTACCCCCTTAAATGACCCAGGAAAGCCAAAGGGGGCTGGAATGGGAGACATGCCCTCCTCCAGATGGGATAAGTCTCTGTGAAAAGTGCTTTCCTCCAGGGAATAAGCTTTGTTATGGAGAAGACTCTGATTACAAAGATGATTCTTCCCATCCCCTGCTAGAGCCACCAGAGGGTCTTTCTCAGCTCTTCACCAAGAGAACCTAGTAGGGTAAAACCCAGGAAAGTGCGTTGCTCATTCCCATGCTAGTCCACATTCAACCTCCAGCAGTTCATCAAAATTACCGTTTACGTTTTCCTACTAGTATGGCTCCAGTGGCTTCTGCTCCAGGCAATCAGATCTTGCTGACTCTCTGGACTCACCTCTCTCCAGATTTTGGGATGGCAGTTTGCCCTGCAAACTTAGCTCTCTAAAGGGCCCAGGAAAGGCCATTGATTTTGTTTGCCCAGCTTTTTCTTGTGGTAAAGATAGGATAACTTTCACACTCTCCATGTCTGAGCTGAAACCAGAAGTGCCTTCTGAAGTATTTTTACAACTATGCTAGGCTTCCTGAAGAGTTAGGCCAAAGTTATTCATCTTAAAGTCCACAGGAAGCACTTGCTAGGGATGAGACACCGTATTCCATGTTAGAAACATGGGTGTCCACGTACAACACAATCTAGGGCAGCTTGGGTTTTGCAGTCAGACAGACCTAGGCTGGAAACCCAGCAGTGCAACCCTAAGCAAGCTTAACTTTACTACTTACTCATTTCTGCATCTGTAAACTGGGGTTGTTGGGAAGACTGAGGTAAGTCATGCATAATACTTAGCACTCAGTCTAGCCTACAGTGAGCACTACATATAATATTCTCCCGGTTTAGGAATCTACATAGGCCCTAGGGAGGTATCAGTTTCAAAGATATGGGTAAAGTCACTATCAGAAACCAACTTGGCAGCATCCAATCTCATTCCCCATTGACCATTTCTGCCACCTTTGAGCTTGACACAATGCTTGAGCACCCACCACCACCTGAGCCAGCTACTTGCTACTGAGGGCAAAGTAAATCAGGCAGATCTGGACTGAAACCATCATTCCACCACTGAACTGGCTGTGTGGCCTAACCCAGGCTAATCTCTCTTTAACTTTTCTATGTCTGGGGTCAGATGAACAGCTGAGTAACTACCTCACACGTATGCTGGTAGTGCTAATGGATGTAAATGTGGTCATGCAGAGGTGGTGACTGGCACAGATGGCAGTCATAAGGTTCCTCAGTCTCTGAGCCTCAGTTTCTTCCAGTGTGAAACAGGGACGATAGGATCATTAAGAGATCTGCACTATGCTTGTGTAAAACTGTTCATTTAACCAGCACTGCAGGAATATCTGGGGATAAGGGCAGAACTGGAACCCATATCTATCCCCTGTTCAGAGCCCAGTGACCTTCATTTTTTCCAGAGGACTTCACTAGACAAACAACACAGGAGCTGGAACTATCTTCTGATACTCAGATGGTTGTCATCAAGAAAGGAGAAGGGATGTCATCTGATGATTCTCACTTGTAACACACGTGCACACAGACACATACAACCCCAACCTCTATCTCAGATTTTATTTTTTAAAAAGGCTCCAATACAAGGCCCCAGAGTAGTGCATGCAAATCAATGACCCTCAAAGTGACAGTCATTGTCAGATAACAAGCACAATCTGCTACAGTCTGTGACCTGGTAAAATGATCACAGACTTTTCCTTTTGAGTCCCATCACCAACAATGCTAATGTCCAACCTACCACACAGCTCACAATGACTCAGAGGTACATTTTAGTATCTGAACAGCAAAGACATATTGAGCTGCAAGTACAATGAGTAAGTATCCTTAGTGTATTAGACAGGGGGAAATACAAACAAGGCATAAAAGGGAAAAGCCAACTTCACCTGATGCCTGAATCCCAAAGTCTCTTCCATATTTTCTCATGATCTGTGTCTAGGGAGATCTCATGATCTGCTATGCCATAACAAGACGTTGCTCATTTGGTGATGAGACGGGGTTGTTTGCCTTGGAAGATTACAGGAAAGGTGAATATTCAAGAGGTAAGAATTTGAAGTTGTGGTTATAATAGATAGGCCAAGTTTTCCCTGCTGTCAACCCGTCTCTGTAAGTCCAGCTTTATGCCTGTATAAATTCTGTGAGATGGTATAGCTGATGGTTAGAGAATTCTAACTCCTGTGATGTATTTACAGGAAAATATATTCATAGAAGAATACAACAATGGATAAACTCAATCAAATCAAAAGAATATGATTTTAGTTTGGTTTAGTATATTCAATGAGTTGGTGTTTTTTGTTGTTTTTTGAGACAGTCTTGCTCTTGCCACCCAGGCTGGAGTGCAGTGGCGCAATCTCATCTCACTGCAACCTTCCAAGTTCAAGCAATTCTCGTGCCTCAGCCCCACTGAGTGGCTGGGATTACAGGCATCCGCCACTACGCCCGGCTAAGTTTTGTATTTTTAGTAGACATAGGGTTTTACCATGTTGGCCAGGCTGGTGTCGAACTCCTGACCTTAGGTGATCCACCCGCCTCGGCCTCCCAAAGTGCTGGGATTATAGGCCTGAGCCACTGCCTGGCCAGGTTTTTAAAAATAGTTAAAAAAAAAAAAAGTTTCTTGTGTGTTTTTCAATGCTGTTACTTATAGATTGCTACCTGAGGTGATCTGAGGGAAGAGGTATGTTTAGTGAATTAGTCTTAATCAAAATCACCAGCTAATTAAAAGAGAAATGTTCTCATAAGAAAAATAATTATGAGGGAAAGCAGCAATTAGCTTCTGGAACTACCTGCTTTTCAATTCATCCTCGTCAGAGAAATGAGAGCCTAAGCAGGGAGGAGCCTACTGGCCATCTGGGAAACCCTCTAGAATAACAGAGAAATGTCATGGGCCTCAGGGAAGAAAAGAGGCCTGTGCCAGGCAACATCTTAGATGCCTGGTTGCCAACTTCTCAAAACCCATAACAACCAGCAGGGTTGCTGACCGGCTGACCTTCGTTAACCCACTGGTATGGCTATTTGTGAACAGGTCCCAAATGCAAAGAGTCCTTCATACACTTCTACCCACTCCCTGTGCCTACACCCCTATACAAGACCTTTTCATTCAACCCAAAGACTAAGAAATGTGCTAAAGAAATGTGAACAACATCAACAGAAATACAGATTATTTTTTTATCAAGAGAGTTCAAACATTCCCATTACCAAGAGCGGTCTTCACCAGAATGTAACACAATGAATTTCAGTTCTCACACCAGTAACCAGTGAAAGTATGGCCTAGAGTTAGTTACAGGGCATAAAGTGACTAGTGGTCAGTTATTGTTCATTAGTTAAGATGAGTAACTGCAGAAACTCTACCCAGAGCTGAGCACATATGGGTATGACATCAGATGTCAGTTAAGGGTTATGTTTCTATAAACCAAAGCACCAAAGCAAAATTAACAACTTCCCTTTCTGGCCTTAATTGGCCAATAGTCTAAGTACTATGGTGCTACCAGCATGATCCTGGATTGTGCTTCTTCAAACATTTCAGGTTCTTAATACTAATATTGTTAATAAAATACATCATTAGGGTGGGTGCAGTGGCTCACACCTGTATTCCCAGCACTTTGGGAGGTGCCAAAGTGGCGGATCACTTGAGACCAGCAGTTTGAGACCAGCCTGGCCAACATGGTGAAATCCCGCCTCTACAAAAAAACAAAAATTAGCCAGGCATGGTGGCACACACCTGTAATCCCAGCTATTTGGGAGGCTGAGGCACAAGAATTGCTTGAATCCAGGAGGCCGAAGTTGCAGTGAGCTTAGTTTATGCCACTGCACTCCAGTCTGGGTAACAAAGACAGACACTGTCTCAAAAAAAAAAAAAAAAAAATCTCATCAGTGCCCCAGCTCAGGACAAGATGAACCAAAATGGAACCAAAATTATTTTAATTTTACCTTCTGACTCTGGGAAGCTTCCCTTCTTCTGGCGATGTTCCGCAAAAGCTTCCAGATCATCGATTCCTAAATTAAGAGACTAGGCCTTTTAAACAGACCCAGATCAGAGTAATTTTGCCAAGCTCTGGAGGGAGATTTCTCCAGTGACAGAGAATTGTTCCATTAGAACAAGAGTGGTGAAACTCTTCTCACAAAAAAAGTTAACCACTCTTATTTTCTAAAAAGCTCAGGACCAGATTCACATTGATACCCCTGCACTGGGAGCTTAACTTCCTGAAAGAGACAAAAAAGAACTTAAGCTGAGAAAATAGACCCTAGTAAAATATTCCTGTCACCCTGCCTTAAAAAAGAGGTGCTGGGCTCTCCTGCATCTAAACACGCCCCTTTATATAGCAGCACCTCCCCATTCTGCTGTACTGACAGGAAGCACCAAGCAGGGGAGAGGCGGCCCCACGTGAAATGGAACTCACAGCCTACTAGGGATGGACTTATGTCTGAGCAGAATACAGCTCAATGGAATCTATCTTCTCTGTCTTGGCTAAAGGAAGGGCTCTAAAAAGGCTGCCCTATAATACTGCATAAGGACCCAAGACGAGCAGTAGCAAATGGACCCAAGAGGTGCATAGCAGCCATTTCTGCCCTGGGCCCAACAGAGCTGCATTTAGTTATATCTTGGTAGTAAAAATGTAAACTCCCTTCAAAAGTGGTAAACCTCTGATTACAAAAACATAATAATAAACAGGAAAAACAGCAAATGAATGCTGATTCTCCCTGTTCTAGTTTCTATTTTATTATTCAACTGTAGTGGAAATACCTCAAAGAGCACAACAGTGTGCATCTGAGTTCTCACCCCACCACCTTCCCCATCCATCCCACCTGCCCTGCTCCTGCTCCACTGGCTCCTGCCAGACCCCTGGGCCCAAAGGTGCCCTCCCCATTGCTGGTCAGTCAGTGCCCCCCTTCTGCTTGGCCAGGGTGTGCTTCAGCTCCCGCAGGTTCTCCGTCAGCACCTCTACCTCATCCAGACGGCCGCACTGCTTGGCATCAAAGATGTATGCCTTGATGTTATCAATCTGCTGCAGCAGGAGCTCCTCTTCTATGGGCTCCTCAGCCTCTGGCCCACTGTCACTGTCCATCTCAAAGGGGTTGGTACAGGTGGGTTCCTCAAAGGGGTTGCCAGGAACCAGAGGGCTTGAGTGCCTCTGCTGGAGATGTTCGTCTTCCTGGTTGAAGGGGTTAGGAGCTGGGCTGTCTCGGTGAATGAATGGATTCCCAGCCATTGCCTCCTCCTCATCCTCTTCCTCAAAAGGATTGTACTCTTTCGGGATGTGGGCTGAAGGACCGAAGGAAGCCCCTGCAGCAGGAGGACTAGCAGTGCCCTCTTCCACGGGGCTGGAAAGGTCTTCTTCATCAAAGGGGTTTAAGGAGGGCCCCTCATTTTGCTGTGACATGCTGCTCTGGGTTAAGAACTCCTGACCAAGGGCTGAGGGCCCAGACCACACTCTGATGGGCTCTTGAGCTGAGCTGGGTGTAGGAGTCTTGGGAGCTATGCTGCTTTGAATTGAGGAAGAGCCTAGATCCAAAGCATAAGCAAGGTGGGTACGAGGCTCTCTGCTAGGCTCCAGCTGAAAAGGGCCAATTTCTCGGAAGTCCAGAGACCTAGTCCGTGTGTGCAGGGATGCCACCCGAAACTGCTCCCTTTCTCGTTCCAACTCCCGTTCACGAAGCATTTGCAGCTGTTCCCGCTGCAGGTCCTCCTCCTCAGCCTGCCTCCGGGACAGCTCGATGGCCTTCTCTGTCTGCTGCTGGTCATACTCATCCTGCAGCTGCCGCAGGTTCTCCTGCAGGGTGCGAACTTCATCCTTGCGGCCTGCAGCCTTGGCCTGCTTGATGAATGATGTGATGTTGTGGATCTGCTGGAGGAGAGGGTCTGAGTCCTCACTCTGCCCCTGACCTCCTGACAGTGGGAGCCAGCCCTCAGCCTTTCTCAAGTGGGCAGGGCCCCTGCGGAGAGATGCCACATCGCCGTTGGCTGCTCGAGAAGCCAGGCCACTCTGCCTTTCCTCAAGCCTTCGCTGGGACTCCAGGGCAGCCTGGGAAGACAGCAAAACAGAGAGAAGAAATAGTCACCATGCTGGCAGCAGCCCACACTGTCAGCCACCCTCTGTTGTCCTTCTATCCCTGAGCCAGTGACACTCCAATTTCCCACCTGAGGACAAAGATATCCAACTGCTAAAATCAAGTCATGTTTTTGTGTATGTGGGTGGAAGGGAGACCCTGATTTTCAAAAATAAAATATAATGAATAAGTTAGGGCATCAGATTTTCTCAGTCTTAGATCACAAGCTATAGCCAGGCACAGTGGCTCATGCCTGTAATCCCAGCACTTTGGGAGGCCAAGGTGGGCAGATCACGAGGTCAGGAGTTTGAGACCAGCCTGGGAAACATAATGAAACCCCGTCTCTACTAAAAATACAAAAATTAGCCAAGTGTAGTGGCCTGCACCTGTAGTCCCAGCTACTTGGGAGGCTGAGGCAGGAGAATCACTTGAACCAAGGGAGGCGGAGGTTGCAGTGAGCTGAGACCGTACCATTGCCCTCCAGCCTGGG
>NW_016107647.1:1918838-1965262 GCF_001604975.1 Cebus imitator
AAAAAAAAAAAAAAAAGATTCACAGGCTGTATACTTTTCTTAAACCTCCGAGATCTGTTCCCCTCTCATCTACACTGGAATCTCACACAGCGTTAAATACATGTATAATTTCCTGTTTAAGACTACATATTCCAATATGTTCTATAAGGAACTTCCTAATGTCTTGGTCCTCTGCAACTTCTACCATAGGGAGAACTGCCAATCTCTGTGGTATTCTAGCCATGAGAGAATCTGCAATAGCTCTGAAAGAAAAATAGGACCTGGGGAGAAAAATAATTACTCTGGTTCCCATAGAAGAAAGTGAAGCTGAAACACAACAGAAGAAATATGCACATTTGAGAGTGAGAGGTTCTGAATCACTACAACCCCACACAACCTGGGAGCCCACGGCAGCCTCTATGCTCGAGAGCCACAGGTAGAAGCAGGCCCTGTATCCCTGGCTTCACTTACTTGTCTCTCCATGGCCCTCTTCCTTTCCATTTCCTCCTTCCTTTTCTTTTTCAGTTCCTCAAACTGTTCTTTGGTCGGCAGCGACATCAAACCAAGCAACTTTTCCTGCAGAGAGTGACAGACAATTTTATACTTAAACCTTTTTAGGGAAAAAATGAACCTTAAGCTCTCTGATGAGAGTCTGCTTAAGCTGAGCCACTCTGTTCTTGGAGAGTGACATCATTTAAGAACAGCAGGAAAAGAGGGAACTCTTATATTGGGTGAGAGAGTCAACTTTCAAATGGGCCTGCATTTTCCTTATGAAATGATCAACATCAGATATCCCAGTTATTCACCTGGCTCCAAGGTTAGCTTCTCTATGAGGTCTTGTCCCTTCCCATCCTATTAACTTAGCAAATCTCAATCACAGCCCTCTCTCCCACACTTCCCTGCTGTAAGTTTCTCCACAGCACTTCTGCCATCTTACATACCAGATATTTTAGTCATTTATGGTCTCTCCCCTTCTCTACAACATAAGCTTTATGAGGAAAGGAAAGTTGGTCTTTTTTGTTCACTACAGGACATCCAATACCTAGAACACTACCTGGTATGTAGGAGGCACTCAACAAATGATTGCTGAATAGAGTCACTAATCAAAGTGAGGAAGGGCCTACCTCTCTGTACGACAGTGTTAGAAAACTAACCCAACAGGACTATATCTATTAGATCTCTTTGTTGGCTGGGTGCAGTGGCTCATGCCTATAATCTCAACACTTTGGGAGACCGAGGTGGGCAGACTGCTTGAGCTCAAAAGTTTGAGACCAGCCTGGGCAATGTGGTAAAACCCTATCTCTATTTAATAAAAGAAAAAAAAAACTTTGTTTTAATTAAAAAAAAAAATAGACTTCCTTGTCAGGGAGCCCCAAACGCAGTTAACTATAACTCTTTCAGAAGGGGCTTTCAGGGGTAGAAAGATACAATTCAGATCTAACCACCTAGGTTAGTCTGCCCTTAATCGGCTGTTTCTTCCCAGCTGATGGCTCAGGAAGAGTCCTGTAGGAGATTATCCTAAGGAAGAAATACTAAGTACCAGTATTACAATCCTGACAACACTTAATAGCAGCAAAAAATTAGAGTCTATCAAATGCCCAACTAAAGGAAAATAGTTAAAGAATGGCATATACAGTCAATATGCATTATTGTAACTACTGTATATAAAAAATGCAAATGGGAAAAAAGGTGAAAACATACCAGAATAATGAGTGATTGTAATGGGGACAAAGGATTAAAAGTAGTTTTAGTTTTCTCTGAAATTCAGATTTTTCTCTAAATGTGGCATCATGCTTTCATAATTTCAAAAAATAATAAATCTATAAATAGGAAGTAAATAAGTCATTGCATGGATCTGCCTTCTGGGAAGGAAAAGAACAGGACAGGCCAAGCACAACATTTATGCCAACCCAGGATGGCTTTACCTGCACAAAAAGTGTTGCTGAGTATCTGATCATTCTCTGCAGCCGCAAATTGCTTGGATGTGGTGGAGGGTCCTGGTTCAAGCCTAAGGTTAAGATCTTCTTACTGAATTGGAACAAATACATGAATGTAATGAGCACTGCCAGCTTCAGAAACAAGGGCAAAAAGTGTAACATCAGGAGTTGCCAGGCTTTCATGCAAGGAAGGTGTGTAAAGATGGGTAAATGACTCCACTGAGTTTCCTTGAAGGCAAAACCCATTTCTTACCCTTTGCTGTACATAAGGCCCCAGCACAGGGTGCATAACAAACACTGTCATGGAGGGACTGACTACGTGTGCCGAGCCAGCTTCACAGGTGAGCGATCTAGGCAGCTGCACAAGGTCTGGCACTTAAAGGGCCTTGTGCTTGGTTTAATGCTCTGTTGTTAGTGTCTTTATTCTTCATAATTTTTGAACAAGGGACATGCATTTTCATTTTGTGCCAGGCCCTGCAAACAATGTAGCCTGTGCTGTACGTCTGGATGAACAAAGGCACCGCATCTCATTCTCCCTCTGAGTTGCTATACTTCTCATACCTCAAAGGGCTAATTTAACCCGAATGGCCAGTCCACAATTAAAAAGCAGCTGTGAACTTGCGCACAGACACAAAGAAAGAACCTGAGTTTCTACCTTCACTCTACAACTTTTGCTATCTGTGACATGATTCCTCATCGATGACACAGGATGTTAATCCCTACCTCACAGAGTAACTTCGACAGAATAAATGAGCCATTCTAGAGAAAACAACCAGTGACCGGCACTTGATAGGTATCAATAACCAGCTCTTCTTTCTTTAATAATAAGAAACATTAGAAATCCTTAATGAAACAAAAGTCACTGAGATGCATTAAGTGCTAGAGCTGGCCACTTCCTTGCCCTCCTCCTCACCCACTGCCCCATCACCAGAACTCTTGGTGAGTGCAGGTCTGCTTTCGCCATCATTTCATTAGAACAGCATCTTCTCCATTCCACCAGCGGGCAGGATACCACTTAATGGACCTTACCTTAAAGCATCTATTAGCTCATACACTTTCTGCACTTCCACTCGAAGATCACTGGCATGTTCCAGACTGTAGGTTGTCTCCCCAGCACTAAGGAGAATCCACAGAGACAAGTGATCTAAGTTTCATGGTGCAAATCGGACAGCATAGTATAGAAGGATGCTAAAGGTGTAAGGCCTCACAAAGGCAGTTAATTCTCTAAAAGTGGCATTTCAGACTTTCGGATATAATGCACTGTCCATCTCTTGAAATGAATGAATCAAGTGGAAGTGACATTTCAATTTGCAGATACTATAGGGGCAGACTCATACTGAGGCCTCCAAGGACTAGCCCTTATGCTCATCACTGAAACAAATGTGGCTGAATTTACTCTGGCCTACTTTCCCTAAACAATCGCACTACATCTAACAAGATGCAAGAAGTGGTTTACTAAATGAGTTGATTATACTACATTAAGAGCAGAAAGCAACTTGGCTTTCCTGGCTCAAAAGTACCCCAGAAGGTTCGAGACTAGCCTGGCCAACATGATGAAACCCTGTCTCTACTAAAAATACAAAAATTAGCCAGGCATCGTGGTGGGCACCTGTAATCCCAGCTACTCAGGAGACTGAGGCAGGAGAATCGCCTGAACTGGGAGGTGGAGGTTGCAGTGAGCTAAGGTTGCACCCCTGCATTACAGTCTGGGCGACAGAACAAAACTCTGTCTCAAAAAATGTTTACACACACACGGTTTTGTTTTAAACAAGGCACATCTACTGATACATGCATCGCTTTTGATGTACAGGTAGGCAACAAAGGTTTTTTTGTTTTTCTTTGAGACGGAATCCCGCTGTATCGCCAGGCTGGAGTGCAGTGGCGCCATCCCAGCTCACTGCAACTTCTGTTTTCTGGTTTTAAGCAATTCTACTGCCTCAGCCTCCCAAGTAGCTGGGACTGCAGGCACGCACCACCCCACCTGGCTAATTTTTTGTATTTTTAGTAGAGATGGGGTTTCACCATGTTGGCCAGCATGGTCTCAATCTCTTGGCCTCGTGATCCACCAGCGTGGGCCTCCCAAAGTGCTGGTATTACAGGCGTGAGCCACCATGCCCGGCCAGCAACACAGGTTTAAGACAAAGACAGAAAACTCTGAAATTAATAACACTGGAGACCATAATTATTCTTTTCCTACAGGTTGGAAAAACACTGCTGGGATCTGAATCTAGTAGTTAGCACTTCAATTTCTAGGTCACAAACACTAAGCTTCAGAAAAAGCCATGCTCTTAAGCAGGGATCAGCAAATTTTTTCCATGAGGGGCTGAATCATAAATGTTTTCAGCTTTGCAGGCCACACAGTCTCTTTTGCTGCTATTCTGTCATGGTGATGCAAAAGCAGCTACAAACAGTAATCAAACATGGGCATGGCTATGTTCCAATAAAACTTTATGCAAACAGGTAGCAATAACTAGTGTTGGTAAGGCTATAAAGAAAGTAAAACCCTCTCGAGGCAGAAAGAATTCTGCAAAAAAAAAAAAAAAAAAAAAGTAAAACCCTCATACACTGCTGGTGGGAATGCAAAATGGTGCAGTCATTCTAGAAAACGATTTAGCAATTCCTCTACAGAATGTTACTCTATGGTAACATACAGTTACCATAAAACCCAGCAATTCCTTGGTACCTACCTAAGAGTAATGAAAACATGTCCACACAAAGAACATAAAAACTTGTATACAAATATTACAGGAGCATTATTCATAACAGCCAAAAGTGGAAAAAAACCCAAATGTTCACCAACTGATGGATAAATAAAATGGTAAGTATCCACACAATGCATTCATACAGATGGAATGAAGTACTGATATATGCAACAACATGGATGAATCTTTAAAACATTACACTGTGTGAAAGAAGTCAGAGAAATTTTATATTGTGATTCCACTTATATGAAATGTCAAAAAACAGACACATCCATAGAGACAGGAAGTAGATTAGTGTTGGCCAGGGAGATGGGGAAAGGACAGTGGCTGCTAATGGGTATGGGGTTTCCTATTGGAGTGATGAAAATGTTTAGAATTAAGACAGTGGTAATGGTCGCATAATTTTGTGAATACACTAAAAACCACCGAATTGTACACTTTAAAAGAGTAATGTTTATGGTGTGTGAACTACATCTATATTTTTAAAAAGAAGCAGATGTCAAGCTACATTTGGCCTATGGGCTGCAGTCTGCCAGCCACTACTCTAAGGGAAATGCCTGCTTTAAGCCCTGACACCTCAATGTGACACTGAAATGGCATCTACCCAGGCATAAGCATGAGACCCACTGCCCTTCCTCTGCTCCGACCAGATGCTGCATTCAGCAACAGTATTATCTGAGGCCTTCCCAAACCTGCTTAGTTGGAACAGCCAAGGTGAAAGTGGCTATCTTTTCACAAGCTCATGTGATGGTAATATGTACCCCACTAAAAGACAGACATGAAGATGATTCTCTTCATAACAGCCAAAAGTGGAAAAAACCCAACCTCAGCTGGTCTCAGAAAAAAAAAAACACAGTTAAATTAAGATTTTCATTTTTGGCTACTGGATAATTGACCTAAAATGCCAGAAAACACTCACCACTGGATTAGAAAAACATAGAGGAATAGCTTACTTTAATGACGCTGCCATCTTGATGTATTCTGGGGCTTTCTGGTCTACTTTCTCCATGCAGAGTCGTAATTTCTAAGAACAAAAACAAAGAGGTAAATGGTATGCTCAAGATTAGAAAAGCCTACCCAGAAGCTAGGCTCCGTCAATGGAGATATATTTAAATTGTTTACTTTTCTAATATATTGTTGCTATCAATTTTCTGATTTATAGGCCTAGTTTCCAAGCAGAAAATCTCACAGGAAGGAAGGAAAGTGACAATGGAGCTTCTGACCAGACGTTTTGTTCTGTTACCCAGGCTGGAGTACAATGGCACGATCTCTGCTCACTGCAACCTCCACCTCCTGGGCTCAAGTGATTCTCATGCCTCAGCCTCCTGAGTAGCTGTAATTACAGGCACGCTGCCACCATGCCCGGCTAATTTTTATATTTTCGGTAGAGATGAGGTTTTGCCATGTTGGCCAGGCTGGTCTGGAACTCCAGACCTCAAGTGATCCACCTGCCTCGGCCTCCCAAAGTGCTGGGATTACAGGAGTGACCCACCGCGTCCAGCCAGACGTTTTCGAGAGGAGCGAGGCCTTCTAGGGTACAAGCCAAGGTGTCTACCAAGACAAAAAGGAAATAGCTGCTACTTTCTTCCTCTGCCAAGTGATGCCAGGCAACAATGGGAAACCAGCACAAGGCACTGCCAGTGTTCACTTCAAAAGAGGAGGTGGCAAAAGCACAGTGGGTATTCAAAGAAATGAGATACCAGGTTTTGAACTCCACACAAAGGATGGAGAAAAGCTTCATCTGCAACTCAATATGGGGCTTAATTAACACCATTTCTAGTAGCCTGAGTATTTACATGGGGATTCCAGAAACACTGCCATTATGATCTGCAGAACTGCTAACAATGACTATTCAGTAGTCATCAGACAAAAATATACTCTTCCTCTGTTCAGAATGTTGCACAGCTGCTTCCTCTGACTGGGCTGATCTCTTCCCTGCATCTCTTACTGCCTCCCCACTCAGCTCACCTGGCTAGTCTTCCTCAGCTCACAGGTCTCACCTGGCCATTAAGGGACCAAGCCAGTCTCACTCCCAGATATTCTTTGTACATTATTTCTTCTCAGAGTATGCATCTAGTAGGGGGATTGTGGGATCACTGGTGGTAATGACAGCTGAGGCATTTGGACAAACTTAAGAGGGGGACACTTGGTAAACTGGTAAAGCCTGAAAACTTGTAAAGTTTCAGTAAAATGATAAAGCCTAAAAACTTGTAAAACTTTCGAAAACTTGTAAAGTCTAACACTCCCAAGTGAGTTTCCCAGGATTCTTCTGGCCCACTGTTTATGAACATCTCTAGATTCTCCCCTCCCCACAGAACCTGTCCACACCACATGGCAACTGCCCTTCCTCCTCTTGCCTCTGGGCCACCAAAGCCTCCACCCTTCTGCTTTCAAGTGGCCAAGGAAGGGTGAGGGAATGAGTTTGTTGTAACACACCCAGGATGACTCTGTGACTCACACAGGGCCCTAGCTGGGAAATCACAACATGGTCCTTTAGCAGGAACTACAAATGATTCAAAGGAACAACTTCCCAAACTGTTCTCCAGAATATGCAGGAGTGTATGTAACAAAGAGCCGAATCTGCCTGAGAAATTAGACCCAAGACCAGACAGTCAGTGCATATCACCTCGTAGAGCTTCACGATGTCAGGTGTGTGTTCCTTCTCATCAATCTGCTGCTCTCTCTTGAGCAGCGTGTCCTTGCAATGTGTACAACAGCGAATCCGGTCATCGTCCTTCTCATCCAGGACCGAGCTGACACTGCTCATGCTGCTGATGCTGCCTCGGCGGGAGCCATGGACACTGTTGGGTGACTGGCTGGGGCTGGTGTGGGTGCTCAGGGACTCCTTGCTGGCACTGGTGAGCTTGTCTGTAACCACAACACCAACAGGCAGCACTGACCCCCACAGCATCCAATTACCATACCCCAGAACTTGAGGTGTCAGTCCACAGGTGTTTGATTTGGAGAGTAATAAGATCAGTCTCCAGCTGTGGGCAAGTACTGCCCCTCTGCCTTCCCAGCGTCAGACTCTAGCGGGAAAGGACACACTGCTGCCCCTCCAAATCCAAACAAACTGACCTTTCCACCTGACACCCTCTTCCATTTGCCCTGTGCCTCCAACACAACATACATTCCCCTGGGAGACTTTCCTCCACAGCCTTCTCCCTATTCCCAAGCATCTGGCTCCTACCCTCTCTAAACGGCAGGTACTCTGGGAAAGCCTTCTCCAATTCCCTGAGGCAAAAACTATCCATCCTTCCCATCAGCTCCCACCACATTGCCCCTTTAGAGCACTTTCCACTTTTCTCCCTGTGTACAGTTACATATACACCCCGGAGCTGCCCTAGGAAACCATGACTCTTTGTGGGTACAAACTTGCACCCTTAACATATCCAGCAGGGCCACCCCACAGCAGCTGCCCAGTAAATGCTGGCTAAAGAGCTCAAGGGAAGAAAGGTGAATGGTGTCCCAAAAAGGCAGCTTATAAAGTCATGTGACACAGGGAATTGGTCTCAGGGAGAAAGTATCAAGGTAAAGTGACTGGTGTATGTGAGAGTTGGACAGAAGCATCTGTTTTAGTCCCCATGTTATCCAGACACCCCATGGCCACCAGAATGCACGGCCAGCAGAACTCTCTAGTGTTGCAAATGTACCCCAAACTTCCCAGAAGCCAATGAGATCATCTTCAGCAACTTTGGTTGCAAAGTCCTAGAAGATAGAGTTCCACCTAAACTTTGTCCTCCACACACCCCCCAACTATTCTATTTGCTCATCTATTAATCTACCCTGGGCTTTCCAGAATTCCATGCCTTTGCTCCTCCTCTTCACTCTACCTAAAATGCCTTCCTTCTCCATCTCTTTTGCAATCCTACACATCTTTCAAGGTTCTTCTCGCCTATCACTTCCCAGCCCTAAGTATCCATGCTCTCATTGTCCCAGAGCCTACGGCATTCAGCATCTCTCATATTATGGTATTAGTCTTTTCTATATGACAGCGAGTTGTCTGTGACTTATCCTACAGGAAGGGACTAGTCCACTGCTTATATTAAGACCCTCTTCTCAAAGTCACACCTGCCACTTCCAAGCAGAACTGACAAACAGTTGGTCAGCCTCTCCTGAGTGCCTGACACAATCTCTTTCATAGTACATCTCTCCTTAGAAAGCGATGATTTATTTGTGAGTTTGTATCCACTGCTAGATGCTGGACGTCTTGGAAGAATGGACAATGCCTTATAGGCCAGAAATAGGCAAAAGAAGACCTGTGAGGCAAATCCAGCTTGCAGGTTGTTTCTATATGGCTCTCAAATTAAATATAATTTCTATTCTATTCTGAGATGGGAGTCTCGCTCAGTCACCCAGGCTGGAGTGCAGTGGCTCAATCTCAACTCACTGCAGCCTCTGCCTCCTGAGTTCAAGCAATTCTCTTGCCTCAGCCTCCTGAGTAGCTGGGGCTACAGGTGCATGCTACCAGGCCTGGATAATTATTGGTTTTGTTTTTTGTTTTTTTTTTTTTGAGATGAAGTTTCACTTTTGTTACCCAGGTTGTGATCTCGCCTCACTGCAACTTCTGCCTCCTGGGTTCAAGTGATTCTCCTGCCTCAGGCTCTCAAGTAGCTGGGATTATAGGCATGCGCCACCACGCCTGGCTAATTTTGTATTTTCAGTAGAGACAGGGTTTCTCCCTGTTGGTGAGGCTGATCTCAAACTCCTGACCTCAGGTGATCCGCCTGCCTTGGCCTCTCCCAAAGTGCTGGGATTGCACGCATGAGCCACCGTGCTGAGCCTGATTTTTGTATTTTTATAGAGACAGGGTTTCACCATGTGGGCTAGGCTGGTCTTGAACTCCTAACCTCAAGTGATCCACCTGCCTCAACCTCCCAAAGTGCTGTGATTACAGGCATGAGCCACTGTGCCCAGTCTAATGTTCACATTTTTAAAAGGGAGTTTAAAGAAAGAAGAAATGTCACAGAAACCATACGTGGCTCATAAAGCCTAAATTTATTTACTATCTGATCGTTTACAAAGTTTGCCAACCCCTGTTATAGACCACTCTATCTCAGGCCCCTAGCATAGTACCTAGCCTGTAGTGGGCTTCACAGAATCAACAATTGAATGAATGAAGATTCCAATGAACCATTAATTTAACAAAAAGGTTCCACGGTCCCAGTGGTGATTAGCAAATAAGCTAGGACCAAAAGAAGATGAGGGTCCAGGGCCCCACCTCCAGGTCACCTACTTGCCAAGGGAAGGCTGATGAGCTCCATACACTTCTTGCACATAATAGACCCACAGAGGCGACAATGGTGGCGGCGGTTCCGGATGCTGAACTTATTCCCACAGTCTGGACAGAAAGGGACATCCTGGTCGTTGACCCAAGGCACCACAGACTTTTCTATCGCTTTGGGAAGAGCAAACCAACAAAAAAGCCATTTTAAAGAGAGATTTGGTCAGGGAAAAAAGATAAAGGATAAAAAGAATGTGAGCAAAGTTTTAAAGTTACCTCTAATCTTTGCAGACTCAGTATTTGTTCTGTCAAATGCAGTGAGCTGACCAGGAGAAAATAGTGCCAAGTGAAATTAACCAGGTGATGTATACATGCTCCAAACTTTCCAATACATCGAGTAGGAATTAGCACATTTGGATTTCTCAAGTCTCATCTGTCATTCCCAACTCCACGAAATCACAAAAGCAATTTCACGTGGGACAGAATATTAGTTTTACATCTAGAAGCCACCTCCCTTCCTGTGATCCACTTCTAATTTCTTTATTGTCAGTTACCCATTTTAGCAATAACCAGGGCTAGGCAAGGATGGGTAGGGGCAGCAATTGAAAGCAATGGAAAACTCTCCATTCTCCACAGTGTTCCTGGACCCTAAAACTGGCCACTTATTTCTGGCTTACAAAGTACACATAAAGAACTGTACTTGTGGTTGCTATTATGCCCAGCTCAAAATCCAGGTTATACACAAGCACATCTAGGATCAAAAAACACCAGTGAGACCTGGTCACTCCTTTGTTTGCGATCACACCCCATACTTCACTAGGTGATTGTGCCCAGGACACCCAAAAGAAGAATCTGAAGGAAGAAAGGTTTTCCAGCATCTGAGTGGGATTTATAGGTGGTGAAAGGGAAACTGAGCATCTGGCAAGTCTGTTAGCCTGGGTCATTCTCTTAAGGAAAGCTGGCCCAGGCTAGAACTGTCCACCAGGTCCTCTGCACCTCTCTAGAGAAAGGGTTCCTCTGGCAGCATCAGATGTATATGACATCTACAACACATGCTATAGAAATGTGATTATTTTTCCCCAGAAAATGTGTATTTTTAGAAAAAAATGTTTTAAGACTACAAAATTTACCTTCTCTAACCTGATTATTAATTTATTGACTTCCACAACATAGTGGTCAATTCTAGCAGCTCGGTGTTTTTTGAATTCAGAAAGATGGCTTCTCACAGCACCTAGAAGGAAGGAAGTGGGGAGACAAATGACTTACAATTTCTCTGAGGGAAGCCTCTCTACCTTGCCGCTTATCCTCAATGAATTTCAAAAGCAGGCTGGTCAACATAGTGAGACCCTGTCTCACTCAAAAAAATAAAAAAATTAGCCAGGCGTGGGCACATACGCCTAAAATCCCAGCTCCTCAGGAGGCCAATGCAGGAAGATGGCTTGAGCCCAGGAGTTGGAGGCTTCAGTGAGCTATGATCCCACCAGTGTACTCCAGGCTGGGTGACAGAGTGAGACCAATCTCAGGCAAAAAAAAAAAAAAAAAAATTCAAAAGCAAGTAAAAACTCTAAGATTTTATAGTCTTACCAAAAATTCAAAAGCCAGGATAGCAAATGGAAGAAAATCTGCTAAAATGTTAACCATGACCTTTAGGCCACCAAATACCATATGAGAGACCTTAGAATATAGTAGATAACAGCATATACACTGGAGTCGGCCTGTGCTCAAGTTTCAATTCTGCCACACACTGTGTAACCTTGGACAAGTTACTTAACTTCTCTGTAACTCAAGAGTACTCGAGCTGTCAAATATAGTAATAATGGTATCTACTTCAGAGAGTTGTTACGATGGTTAAATAAGTTAAAATTTATAAAGTCTTACCTGACTCTCATGCTAATGTTAAATAAACAGGGTGATAACATCATGGGTAATTTAAAAATTTTTGAATTCTCTTATTGTTTCATACTTTGTAAATCTGATACAAGATGGCTTTTCCTAAGGATAAAGACAATTCTCAAAATGGCCAAAAAAATGATAGATTCCCTTGTGGGAGCTAGTTAAGCTGATACTTTCCTCAATCCAGCAGCCAAGAACTGGGACAAACATCTGCAACACAAACAGAACCCAACAGCTTACTGTCTGAGAATACCTGAAATATTTCCAGCTCAGTCTCACCTGATCCAGAAACATATTGCCCTCAAACATCCCGGCACTCAGTGCACATCCTCATCCCAGTGATCAACTATTCATTTATAGATTGTACTATAACAGATTTTGTCACATGCCATGCTTTTAAAAAAAATTTTTAATTGCCAAATAAAAATTGCATATATTCACCATGTACAACATGATTTTTTGAAATACTTAGACACTAGGGAATGGCTAAACTAGCTAATTAACATATGCATTACATCATATACTTATCACTTTTTGTGGTGACAACACAAAATCTACTCTCACTGATTTTTAAGAATACAAGATTTTTTTTTTTTGAGACGAGTCTCGCTCTGTCACCAGGCTGGAGTGCAGTGGTGTGATATTGGCTCACTGCAACCTCTGCCTCCCAGGTTCAAGCAATTCTCCCGCCTCAGCCTCCCGAGTAGCTGGGACTACAGGCATGTGCCACCATGCCCAGCTAATTTTTATATTTTTAGTAGAGACAAGGGTTTCACCATGTTGGCCACGATGGTCTCAATCTCTTGACCTCGTGATCCACCCACGTTGGCCTCCCAAAGTGCTGAGATTATAGGTGTGAGCCACCGCACCCAGCCCACAAGATATTTTTATTAACTATAATCAGGCTGGGCATGGTGACTCACACCTGTAATCCCAGCACTTTTGGAGGCCGAGGAGCATGGATCACTTGAGGCCAGGAGTTCTGAGACCAGCCTGACCAATACAGTGAAGCCCCATCTCTACTAAAAATACAAAAATTAGCCAGGCGTGGTGGTACACGCCTGTGGTCCCAGCTACTTAGGAGGCTGAGGCACAAGAATTGAACCCAGAGGCAGAAGTTGCAGTGAGCCAAGATTGCAGCAGTGAGCCAAGATCGCAGCAGTGTGCTCCAGCCTGGGTGACAGAGGAAGGCTCTGTCTCAGAAAAACAAACAAAAAACTATAAATCACCCCTTTAACAACAGATCTCTTGACTTATTCCACCTGACTGAAATTTTGTATCCTTTGATCAGCATCTCCACATGCTATACACTATTTATTTATTTATTTATTTATTTAATAGAGTCTTGCTCTGTCACTGGAGTGCAGTAGTGCAATCTCTCGGCTCACAACAATCTCTGCCTCCTGGGTTCAAGTGATTATCATGCCTCAGCCTCCCAAGTAACTTGGATTACACATATGTGCCACCATGCCCGGCTAATTTTTGTATTTTTAGTACAGACAGGGTCTCACCACATTGGCCAAACTGATCTCAAACTCCTGGTCTCATGTGATCCACCTGCCTTGGCCTGCCAAAGTACTGAGATTAAAGGTGAGCCACCGCACCCAGGCCCACACATGCCACTCTTAACCATCCACATGTCTGTTCTTCACTAACCATACTCTAACATCTAATTAAACTTCAGTTTAGAATTCTTACGGGTGACCATAAATGTTAACTGCTAAAATTTGCCATTCACTTGACCTTCTACAGTTTGTGACTATCTTTGGTTGCTGCAATTGGCAACTTAATCAGAAAATCACCCTAGTAATCTCACATTGGCAATCATGAAACAAGCTATCACAAATAAATATTAACTTATAAAATTTGCCATTCACTTGACCTTCTATAATTTGTGACTATCTTCAGTTGCTGCCACTGGCAACTTAATCAGAAAAACACCCTAGGAATTTCACACTGGCAATCATGAAACAAAGCTAACAAGAATTCATACGTCCAAAATTTCTCCTTCATGTTTTGAATTGGCTTTCGTATATATCTCATAATTACATATGTACAGTATTATTTTTAAAGCAATTTTCTCCTGCAATAATAAAAATGTTTCAATTCTCCAATACAGTAGCAAATAGCCCAAGTGGACACAGAGCACTTAAAATGTGGCTAGTGTGTAGTTCAGGAAGTGACTTTTAATTTTATTTCATTTTAATTTATTTAAACTTAAATAGCCCATGACTGGTGGCTATTGAAAAAACAGCACAGTTGCTGGACTCTCCTTATTCAAAGAGACACCTTCTGTAATGGCACTATAGGGATACAGTAGATGAGCCTGGGTAAATATCACTTTCCTTCTTAGAGCCCAAGTTTCCTTATCTATAAATGGGAGTAAGGACCACTACTCCACAAGACTTTTGTGAAAGGTGAACAAGATAATAAACATGAAAATTTAATAAATCACTATAAAGGAATTATTACCCATTTCATGGACAGAAAATATTTTATTATATTAATGACTATTATCATTAGACAGTTAAAGGATATATAGCCAGGCATGGTGGCTCACGCCTATAATCCCAGCACTCAGGGAGGCTGAGATGGGAGGATCACTTGAGCCCAGAAGTTTGAGACTAGCCTGGACAACATAGTAGGACCCTGTTTCTACAAAAAATACAAAAATTAGCCAGGTGGGATGATGTGCACAAGTAGTCTCAGCTACTCAGGAGGCTGAAGTGAGAGGATCACTTCAGCCTGGAATGCAGTGAGCCATGATGGAGCCCTGAACTCCAGCCTGGGCAACAGAGTGAGACTCTCTCTCTCAAAAAAAAAAAAAAAAAAAAAAAAATAGATATGTAAGATTAGATAGTTCAACTAAGTGTGTGTGGCATGATAAATAGCTTTAGTGAGATATAATTCACATACATACACCATTTAAAGCAAAATTTCAGTGGTTTTTTAGTATTTTCAGAATTGTACAATCATCATAATAAATTTTAGAGAATTTTCACCATCCCCAAAACATGAAAGTAGGTAGATGGTACCATAACGATTCAAAGAAGCAAGCTGCATAAAACAGTGCCTGTCACTGGGCAGTTAATATCCTATGTAAGAGGAAACAGACTTATTAATGGAATCTGTGCCTGGGCTAACATCAGAGAGATATGGATTCATACCCCATTTCTGCAATTTACTCGCTGTTTGTCCCTGGGCAGGTTCTCATGAGGTGCAGTGAAGATTTAACAAGGCCATGGATATAAAGCACTTAATGTAGTGCCTAACACAAAGTGGATGCTCAGCTCTTCCATTTTCTCCCCCCAACAAGGGCATAAGGTCCATGAGAAGCTTAGACCATTATGGTTTACTGATGCCTCCTCAGCCAACTCTTAAAACTTTACCAAGAACACAGTAGATGCTCAATAACCACTTGCTGAATGAATAAATGAAATTTCTTACCAAGCTCCTGGGGTTCCCACATGTAAGGATCAACCCCTCCATAGCTGAAAGACTCATATCCTTGGGTCCCTGATTCTGCTCGATCATCCCCTTCTCGTTTCAACAACTTGTCCTTTGCTTTCTTAGCCTTCTGGACAAGACCTTGAAAAATGGAACAAACGATACAAATGAATCATGAAGAACACCCATTAGAGTCAAGGGAAATCTCAAAAAACAAGAGTTGATGAATTAATTATCATTTGTTTAAAAATGCACCAGAAATATTTAGATCCCAAGTAAAATGCAAGAACAAGCACACAAACACTATATTACAAATACCACAAAGCAATACACTGGTCAGTCAACATTAGTTGGTTTAGGTGGCCAACATATGGGCTAAATTACTGCTCACTGCCAAATTTTAAGAGCACAATTTTT
The DNA here is from genome assembly GCF_001604975.1 of Cebus imitator. Classification (NCBI taxonomy): domain Eukaryota; kingdom Metazoa; phylum Chordata; class Mammalia; order Primates; family Cebidae; genus Cebus; species Cebus imitator. The sequence continues at coordinate 1,934,438 of NW_016107647.1, forward strand.
AAAAGTTTTAAAATAAAATTTGATGAGGGAAACAGAGTGATGGAAGTCTTTTCTTCTTTATCTTAATTGGAGTGGTTAAGCGGATATATATATTTTTCAAAACTTACTGAATTGGGCCAGGCATAGTGGCTTACACCCATAATCCCAGTACTTTGAAAGGCCAAAGGAGGCAAATTGCTTGAGTCCAGGGGTTCAAGCCAGCCTTGACAACTTGACAATACCCCATCTCTACTAAAAATGCAAAATTCTAGCTGGGTGTGGTGGCACACACCTGTAGTTCCAGCTACTTGGGAGGCTGAGGTGGGAGAATCACCTGAGCCCAGGAGGTCGAGGCTGCAGTGAGCTGAGACTATGCTACTGCACTGCAGGCTGGGCAACCAGAATGAGACCCTGTCTCAAAAAAGAAAAAAAAAAAAAAAAAAATTAAAATGTATACTTGAAAACTATACCTCAGTTAAAATAAAGTGGTTTTTTTTGTTGTTGTTTTGAGATGGAGTCTTGCTCTGCCACCCAGGCTGGAGTACTATGGCACAATCTTGGCTCACTGCAACCTCCACCTCCCAGGTTCAAGCGATTCTCCTCTTTCAGCCTCCTGAATAGCTGGGGCTACAAGCCCCCACCACCATACCCAGCTAACTTTTTTGTATTTTTAGTAGGAAAGGGGTTTCTCCATGTTGGTCAGGCTGGTCTCCAACTCCCAACCTCAGGTGATCCACCTGCCTCAGCCTCCCAAAGTGCTGGGATTACAAGTGTGAGCCACCGAGCCTGGCCTAGTTTTTTAAAAACTAAGTTCTATAGTACTAATTTATTTACCCCAGGAACTCATGAGTAAATTTTTCTCATTTACCTCCAGGGTGGGATTCAGCTAAACCTCCATCGCTGGACTGATGTTCCCCATAAGGCTTAACTGGACACAGAGTTCTTCCATCCCCACTACTGCCCACCCGCTTACTGAATCCATGTAAGAATATTTGCAAAAAGCTTCAAGAAAGAGATATAACATCTACAACATAACACAAATGGAACCAGATTTAGTAAGAAGAGAAAATGAACATTTCCTGTATTTAGTCCTTGGATACACCAGGCACAATGCAAAGTGCTTGCAAATACATTATGCCAGTTCATGATCACAATGTTATAAGGCAGGTAATAGCCCTACTTACAAATTAGGAAATGACATCAAAGATGGGGGAAGAACTTGCTTCGTCCAAGATCATAGAGCTTATAGGTAACAGCAGGGCTGGAAGTAGACACTTCGTCTGAAATGAGAGCTCCAGCTCTCCCCAGCTAGTGCTGATTCACAAACTATGCCTCTGCAGAACATGGGTTCTGCCACCTGTGCTGGGGAAGGGAACCACCTGTTAAACTGAACAATCAGCTGAATGGGGAAAAACAGAATTCTCAGTTCTAAGCTGCTCTCTTACGAATGTTCTTTAATCTTGGATGACTGCTATCCCTTTCTTCCACCAGAATCTACTAGAAACTCTCAGATTGAATATTAAATGATATCATTGCTTTTACATTTTATTAATTTTTTAGAGACAGGGTCTCGTACTGTCACCCAGGCTGGAGTGCAGTAGTGTAATCATAGCTCACTGCATCTCGATCTCTTGGGCTCAAGCAAGCCTCTCACCTCAGTCTTCCAAGTAGCTGGAACTACACGTGTGCACCATCAAGGCTAGGTAATTAAAAAAAATTTTTTTTTTGTAGAGATGGGGGTCTCAATATGTTGCCCAGGCTGGCAGGCAGAGGATAACATTAGTAAGAATACGCTTGTCTTTTTTTAAGACAGTCAGGCCAATAAGAAAACTTCCTGGTTATTGGTCACTCTGGGACATCTTTTTCCAAACTGGAAAAATACCAAAACAAAAGTGCATCCTTTAAAATCCACTGAAGTAGTCTTTGTCTTTTCTTTCTTTTTTGAGATGGAGTTTTACTCTTGTTGCCCAGCCTGGAGTGCAACGGCAGCAATCTCGGCTTACTGCAACCTCCGCCTCCTGGGGGTTCAAGGGATGCTCCTGCCTCAGCCTCCTGAGTAGCTGGGATTACGGGCACGTACCACCATACCCAGCTGATTTTTGTATTTTTTTTGGTAGAGACAGGGTTTCACCACGTTGGCCAGGCTGGTCTCAAACTCCTGGCCTCAGGTGATCTGCCTGCCTCAGCCTCCCAAAGTGCTGGGAGTACAGGCATGAGCCACCATGCCCGGCCTAAAGTAGTCTTTTCTAATAACAGGGGAATGTGAGTTAACAAGTAACAATTCCGTTTTGCAAAAGAGACTAAAGTATCAGATTAAACAGGCAATCTATACCATTTCACCACTTTAGGAGACAGAAAAACTGCCTGGCAACCTTCCCAGAATGGATGTAGCCCTTCCAGAAGAGGCCAATTAGGAATAATCCTATACATTTAAAAAAATACTAACAAAGCAAGAAGCCACAGTCAATTTTCAGCTATCTTTTCTTCTACTTACTGAAAATGGGCTAAACTGGAGTTGAACCAGGGCTAGGGCTTGAACCCACTAACTTTTTACTAATGACTAATCTATCTTTTCTTTTTTGAACTGCCCCCAAAATCCAATACCAAGGTTCACTCTTTTAGCTTTAATTTTTCACTTGCCTAAAACTAGCCATGTCATAACATTTCTAAGAACCAAAAGACCAAATGAAGAGGTGATCTGCTTTCAAAAGGGCTTTTCAAAAACCCTTTCATGTCAATCCTTAAAAATTTACTTTGCTGATTCTGAAATGTAGAAAACTGCAACAAAATCAAGAATTCCTTTCAAACTAAAGACATGATCATTAGTAGTATTAGAAGTAGAGATATGAGAGGTAGGTCAGGGTGGAAAATCAAGGGAAAAACCAAGAGAATCTTTTCTTTCTTTTTTTTGAGACAGAGTTTCACTCTCTCTCTCAGGATAGAATGTGAGAGCCTTAATCTCCTGGGCTGAAGCGATCCTCACACCTCAGCCTCCCAAGTAATTGGGACTACCAGTGCATGCCACTACAACTGGCTAATTTTTTAAAATAATTTTTTTGTAGAGATGGTCTCACTATGTTATCCAGTCAGGTCTTGAACTCCTGGGCTCAAGCAATCCTTCTGCCTTGGCCTCTCAAAGTACTAGTATTACAGGTGTGAGCCCCTGCAACCGGCTGAAGTAACTTTGTTTTTTTTTGTTTTTATGTCAGGGTTTCACTCTGTTGTCCAGGCTGGCGTGCAGTGGCATAATCATGTTTCATTGCAGCCTCGACCTCCTGGGCTCAAGGGATCCTGATGCCTCAGCCTCCCAAGTGGCTAGGACTACAAGTGCATGCCACCATGCCCAGCCAATTAAAATTTTTTCCCTTGTAGAGACAGGATCTATGTTGCACAGGCTGGTCTCAAACTCCTAGGCTGAAATGATCCTTCCCACTTTGGCCTCCCAAAGTGCTGGGATAACAGGTGTAAGCCACTGTGCCCAGCCAAGGATCCTTTCAAGTTTCTTTCACAAGGCACAAAATGTCTACTCTATTTAGTATTCCTTAAATAAGTTCCTATATCTCTATTGTCCAAATAAACTTAAACATTTCTCCTCTTAAAAAAATAGTCATTGTAGGAATCTGAGAAGAGTCTCTAACCTCTACACCCACTGGTATCACCAGTTCTAGCAATGGCATTGGAAATGACTTAGTTCAGCTGACACCAAGACTGGAAGCTGGTTGAAAACCATGGAGGCTCTTAGGTTGTCCAAAGGAAACTTATATAATCAGGTTTAGTTTTGTTTTTGCTTCATTTCCTCCAGGAAGCTGCAATGCATGCTGCGATTGGAACATGGGCCTCTCATCCTCAGCGATGTCATGTGCAAAGGGCAGCACTGGACTTAAGAGATAACAGAAGACCTACATTCCAGGCCTAGCTCTGCCAATTCCTGTGTGACCATGGATAAGTAACTCAACATCTCTTGAGCCTCACTTCACTTACTATCTATAAAATGAGACCAATCACCTTCTTTTTTTTTATTTGTTTTGAGATGGAGTGTTGCTCTGTCGCCAGGCTGGAGTGCAGTGGCGCGATCTCGGGTCACTTGCAACCTCTGCTTCCCAGGTTCAAGCAATTCTCCTGCCTCAGCTTCCTGAGTAGCTGGGACTACAGGTACGCGCCATCACGCCCAGCTAATTTTTATATTTTTAATAGAGATGGGGTTACACCATGTTGGCCAGGATGTTCTTGAACTCTTCACCTCTCCCGAGGTGTTCTCTCTCTCTCTCTCTCTCACCCCGGCAAAAGTGCAGTGGCACAATCACCATTCACTATAGTCTTGACCTCCTTGGGCTCAACCAATCCTCCAGTACCTGGGACTACAGGCACACACCTCCATGCCCGGCTAGTTTTTAAAAAATTTTTTTGAGAATGGGTTTCATCATGTTGCCCAGGCTGGTCTTGAACTCCTGAGCTCAAGTGATCTGCCCACCTTGGCCTCCCAAAGTGCTGCGAATAGAGGCGTGAGCCACTGTGCCCCACAAGAGGAGCAGCGTCTTATTTGGAGGTTAGAATTTGAAGTCCAGGAAATACAATAAATGTATGTATAGTCAAAAGTACCTTTGAAGAATTCTTTCCACAACTCCCTCACATCTGAGCTCTTGGAAGCTCAAAAACCAAGGTTTTCAGGTTGTTTCCCTTTGTTCTTCAACTATGACCTTCTTTTTTCTGGGGTATAGAGCGCAAGATACCAATTGGGGAAGGAAGGATGGTGTGAAGGCCTAAATCTGTGACAGGTAAAATGGGTGTATAATGTGCCTCCACCATCATAGCAAAGGAAAGAAATTCCTCTCCAAACCCTGTTAGGCTGGTGGTCAGAGAACTGTCAAGCCAGATCACAGTGATTACATTTACTAGATTCAAAGTCAGACTGTGTTTCACTGAGCGGCTTTAGACATGTTATCTAATCTCTCTGTGTGCCCTCATCAGCAAAATGTGGCTCACAGCCACAAAGTTATTGTGAGGATTAAATGAAATTAATAAACAGGGAGATTCTGAAAATGCCTGGCACATGACAAACACTAGTCATCTGTTTGCTACTACTATTATTATATTCCTGTGGCAACACCAAAGCTGATAAGAACTATCCCATGAGTTAAAGCTCTCACTGACAGCAGGGGATAGGCAAGGTCCTCGCTTCTTACTTTTAATTTGCCCTTTGACATCACGGTCTTCCCCTGAGTGCTCTTCCTCGTAATGTGAATGAAGCTGATAGAAAGACTGCAGATCCTTCAGGCACAGAGGGCAGAGAAAGCCCTCCCTCACCTCCCCTGGGTCGTCCAGAGAAGCCATGGTAGTGCCCTTCTCAACCCTAAGAAGGCAGGGATCTCATGCCAAGAGTCAGCTTGATTCCCTCCAAGGAACCATGGTTCCTGCAGCATGAGCTTTATCAAGCAGTACACAGATGGTGAGGAAGCGGCTTCATGGCCCTGGATGAGGTTCCCTCTCTGGAATAGGAGGAGCCCTAAGAAAGGAAAGAAGAAGGGAAAAAAGCCAATTCAGGCAAACTGGTAGCAACTGAGAATTTTCTTCATTCTTTTCACAGTACAACAGTGCAGGTTTGTTTGTTCAGTGCAAGTTTGAGAAAACAAACTCTTTCTCAAATCCTTAGCCCAACCAAGTTGCAAAACCTAAGATATAAAAACATCACTCAATGAAGTGGGAAGCACAGATTCTTGAAAAAAAGCAAATACCTTGACAATTCTCTTATGTTCATTCCAAATGATTCAACTTCATAATTCGTATGCCACTTTAGCTACTGGGGGAGTGTCTGAAGTACTTATCAACAAGCAGAAGTTTTTACTTGACGCTCTTTACCTTGATTGTTTACTTGACCACATATGGTGAGTTCTTAACACTTGTAAGGCACCTGTGTTAGAAATGCAAAGATGAAAAATAGTATCTGCCATATATAGTATGCAGATATAGTATCTGCCATAAAAAAACCTACAAAAAAAACACAAAAATCCTAACACAAGTTAAAGAGAAACATTAGAAATCTACTAGTCAAAAAGAAAAAAATATATTTTATATTTAGAGAGCACTTATCGCCAATGGGCTTATGAGATTTTTTTTTAAGAGACAGCATCTTGCTCTGTCACCTGGTGAGCTATAACTGCTCACTACAGCCTCAACTTTCTGGGTTGAAGTGGTCCTCCTGCCTCAGCCTCCCAAGTAGCTGGGATTACAGAAGTGTGCCACCACACCCAGCTAATTTTAAAATTTTTTATAGAGACAGGGTCTTGCTATGTTTCCCAGGTGGATCTCTAACTCCTGGCCTCAAGCGATCCTCTTGCCTGAGCCTCCCAAACTGCTGAGATTACAGATGTGAGCCACTGCACCAACAGATCTTATAAGCCAGTGACAGCTCAGTAGCAAACCTAACGTTCTCCACTACTTCAAAAATAAAAGGCTGGCCAGGCATGGGTGCTCACACCTGTAATCCCAGCACTTTGGGAGGCCAAGGCAGGCAGATCACCTGAGGTCAGGAGTTCGAGATCAGCCTGGCCAATATGATGAAAACCCATCCCTACAAAAAATAGAAAAATTAGCTAGGTGTGGTGGCAGGTGTCTGTAATCCCAGCTTGTTGGGAGGCTGAGGCAGGAGAATCACTTGAACCCAGGAGGCAGAGTTGCTGTGGGCTGAGATCACACCATTGCATTCCAGCCTGGGCAACAAGAGCGAAATTCTGTCTCTAAATAAATAAATAAAAGGTTTTGGTGGCTAAACATTTCAGGGCTTAATAAGCTACATTCTCTTTCTTACTGACCCATGGTAAAGTCACTTCCAGTGTCACCTCATAAAGACTCCCAGTCACAGGAGAAATCTAGACAAAACCATTTCACAAAAGCAGAGAAATTTCTTCCCAAGAACCTGGGGCTACAAGCCACAGTATATAGTGAGAGGGGATGTGTGATCCTTAGCTTTGGATGGACTGTAGAAGACCACCGAGGAGGGACTGCCTGGTCCTCAAAGCTGAAGGGTGGCAGCAACTCAGAAAATAAACAAATGAGACACCAGGTCCCTATTTTTTCCCTCTAGTTAAGAAGCCCAGTGACTAGATACATGCAGATCCCTGCCTTTTTTCCAAAGAAATATAGCAGCTCTAGGTCTGGCCTGTTCCCTCCCCAGCCAGTGGTTCAACTGATGCTGACTCTGACAGCTCCCTTCCTACCCATGCACTCACCTCTAACAACCACAAATCAAACACAAAGCCCACCACAACCATGCCACACAACCACCCTTCACACCTCAGCCCAAAACCAAACCTCACTTCCTCAAAGAAATGCCTCTTATTCAGGGCGTTAGAATGGACTTTTCCTTCACAGCACTCATCTCAATTTATAACTGCAGGTACATATGTGAAGTGACTAAGTAAGACTGTAAAATCTGTGAGGGCAGGCACAGACTCTATATGTTTTCCCCTGTGCTGTCTCCCCAGGGTTTAGCGAAGTACCTGGCACACACAATGAAGAAACACAATAAAGCTCCATGAATGAAATGAACAAATGAATAAACTCTAAAATCCTCTAAGCATATGCCATAAAGAAATCTAACATAAACCGCTGAATCGGACCCCACAACCATAACTGAACACATAAGCAAGCCCCTCGAACTCTAAATCATGTAAAAAATAAAAACACACACACACAATACTTACATGTTCTGCAACAACATCCAGCATGAATGTCACCCCGCCATATGCCACAACGAGGACACATCCCACAGCAGCACTCAACCCGTCCTCACGACTGCACACAACCACAACTAACACGATTTTTTTTTTTTTTTTTTTGAGATGGCGTATTTCGCTTTTGCTGCTCAGGCTGGATTGCAATGGCGCGATCTCAGCTAACCACAACCTCCGCCTCCCGGGTTCAAGTGATTTCTCCCACCTCAGCCTCCCGAGTAGCTGGAATTACAGGTGCGCACCACCACGCCCGGCTAATTTTGTATTTTTAGTAGAGATGTGGTTTCTCCATGTTGGCCAGGCTGGTCTCGAACTCCCGACCTCAGGTGATCCGCCCGCCTCAGCCTCCCAAAGTGCTGGGATTACAGGCGTGAGCCACCGCGCCCCGCCACTAACACGATTATACATACGTCGCATGACCATACACAACACGAACGACTCAACCCCGTGGAGCAGAGATGATAACGTCACACATCGCACAGACATCACACAAAACGCTCCAAACATCTCCATACGAACTCAGAATACAAACGCTTCAGCTTTACACAACCAGAGAACCAAACACAACCACTCGGAAGACAAGTACCCACCCACTTCCCCCACAGCTGCAAAACCAAACCCGAGTGTATACGCCCCCCGTAACCGCACAACCACACAGAGTCCAATCACCTCAGGCACACACAAGCGAAATGCACGGCCTGAAACCGGCATCTCCCACCTCTCACGTCACACCCACCACAACCACACACGGCCCACACCCACAACGGCCCGCCCGTCTCCGTTCTGGAGAGGAGCCGTGTCCCCGTCCCTCAGACTGGGCCTGACCCTCTGTACCCGGCGGGCCTCCTGCAGGCACGCAGGCCTTTCCAGTCCCGTGGGCCCGGGTTCTGGGCCTCCACGGCCCCTCACACAGCTGCGAACGCCATCTCCATCGGTAGCTCGGCACTCGGCAGGTGCGCCTGCGGCGGCGAATCAACCGTAAGGCACGCTGGTAGACAGACGCCTGTCGAGCGCCGAGTCTTCGAGGGAGCGAAAAGGGCGGATACTGATTAGACTAGTGAAGGGCAGGCCGTCGGCTTCTGCGCAGGCGCTTTCTGAACGAGGGCGGGGACGGGGGTGGGGAAAGGAGGTGGGGCTCGGTACTGTAATTTTGTGCGGTTCTTATGCTCCAGATTCGAACAAGCAGGGCGTCAAAGCCAGCCACTGCCTCTGCACTCCATTGTACAGCTGGGAAAGCTGAGGCCAACAGATCTTTGGCTCTTGACCAATGTGCTCAAAGAATAAGGCAGCCAAGGAGTCAAAGTTCCTGAAGGCTAGAGACAGAAAAAATACGTATTCAGGGGACGTGGAGGCGAAGCAAACTGCAGGAATAGAGAAACACATGAGTGAGAGTGGAGACTTGGTATAAGAAGGCGTATCTCGGGGGTGTACAGCATGGCCAAACCTGTGGAAAAGATGGCATTTTCAAAAGGCAGGACGATTGATCAGCCAGGACCTACTCTGCGCCTACGCTGTGCTGGGTACCATAGGGTATAGAGAGGCAGAACTTTATCCCGGTCCCGGAGACCTATATGCTTTGTGCCCTGCACACGTTCTGGACCTTAGCAATGGCCAGGCTCCAGGAGCAAGAGCTGCAGAGAACGATGGGACGATCCTGGGCCTCCGTTTACATCCCTGCAGTGTTACTGACCCCCTTTTACAGGAGTAAAATGGGGATGATAATGATAGTCTCTGCCTCATAGGGTTGTGAAGATTAAGTGAGATAATTGGACAGTAGGAGGGGTGTCCTGCATACTGGTTTTGCCCATCTCACTTTCCCTGCCTTCAAAGAGTATTCCCCACCTGGTCCCTGGACAGGAGCACTGTGCCTCCATCACCCTGCATTTAAGGACATGGGGCTCCGGACTTGGAGAGCATTGAGTTTTTGGAAAGCAATCACCAGTGAAAGGGCAGTGAACTAGGGATCTAGAGACCTAGGTTCTAGCCCTGGCTGTACCTTACTTTGTGGCTTTCAGCAGGTCGTTTCCCCTCTCTTGGCCTGGGTTCACCCATTTGTACAGAAGAAATGGGTGCCAGTGACTTAAAAGCCTTTTCTCTCAATCTGATGTCCAATTTTTTTTTAACGTTACAATGTCAGCAGGAGTGAATAATGACTTCCCTTTGTTTGCTGATACAGACAAAGAAGCTTCCCAACCTGTCAGAAGCAAAGCAATAGGCCCAGCTTCCAGTCTCCATCACTAGCCTCTGCCTTAGGTCCCAAAAGCCAGGACATGGGGAGTAAAACCAACCTCTTGAATGTCTGAGGCCACGGAGGTCCCACAACAAGCACTTTGGGCGGCTGAGGCAGGCGGATCATTTGAGGTCAGGAGTTTGAGAACAGCCTAGCCAACATGGTGAAACCTCTTTTCTACCAAAAATATAAAAAATTAACTGGGTGTAGTGTTGCATGCCTGTAATCCCAGCCACTCAGGAGGTTGAGGTAAGAGAATCACTTGAACCCAGGAAGCAGAGGTTGCAGTGAGCTGAGATGGTGCCACTGCACTCCAGCCTGGGGGACAAAGCAAGACTACCTCAAAAAAGAAAAGAAAAGAAAAAAACATCATATTCATCATTTTATTTGCTCAGAAAAGCAATGGCAATGTGGCCTCACCTTATAAGTTAATTCTGGAGATCACAATGGATTGAACACTGCTCTCAATATTGTTAATGATAATGACAAAGACCTTCCTATATGCTTCACACTTCATCAAAAGTACTTTCTTTAATCTTTTAGGTAACTCTATTACTATTTCCACTTTAATAATAATAATGACTAATATTTACTGAGTGATTTGCACATGCCAAACACTGTTCTATGTGCTTTACATATCTTAACTCATTTAATTCTCATGCAACCCAATGATGTACAAACTGTACAAAATGTAATATCATTCCCATTTTATAGAAGGGAAACTGAGGCACAGAGCAGTTAGGTGAATTCCCCAAGGTCACCAGCTGGTAAGCCTTGAACCCAGAGTCATCTTGCCTTGAGACTTTCACAATCCCCACTTTTCCTTCCTCTGTGAAGTGCTGATAGAATTCCTGCACCTCTTGGCCTCCTCCAGGCACCACTCCTGCACTGGGCATAGAGGGGGGGTGTAAGCCAATTAGTTCAAGACAGGGAAGTGTGTACGTGCACACAGATGCTCTGGTGTCAGAGGAGAGACCAGCAGAGTCCCCTGCAGGAATGCAGGAAAGGGTTCCCAGAAGCGGGCAGCACGTGAGCATGGACCTCAGGTAGAAACGATTGGGAAGGCCTTCCAGGCCAGGGGAACCGCACAAGCAAAGGCATAGTTATGGAGAAGGGCAGGAGTCCTTTGACAAACTCAGAAAAAAGTTCATTCACACATAGAGGGATAATATCAAGCCACTCCTCCTCGATGCCAAAACTGTTGGCAGCCGCTTCTATTGAGAGAACCTCGGATGGCTGGGTGTCTTCACCCTTGCCCTCTACCTTAGGGTTCTCTGTCTCTTTCTGTCATTTTGTCCCTTTCTCTATCTCACTCTTTCTCTTGGCCCCTTATTTGCCTTAAGTTTATCTCAAGCAGCACAAGACATGTTGGCATCACATTAAAATCCTTGGGCAAGAAAATAAATTATGATATTGGTAACATAGCCATCATTGGGGAAGATATGGGCACATCATGTAACTTCCTGAAGGGCCAACTGCCCTCCAGGCTGGCCTGGCCCCAGTTCCCAGGCTTCTGCCGGCTACTGTGGTCTGAGCCAGCAGGTTGAGGGAGCTGAAGTTGGCACACCCTATCTGCTGGCACAGGGAAACGAGGGTGATGACAGCCTGGCAGAGCCTTGCCTGGAGGAATGGGGCGAGGGCATGGTGGGCTGGGTGGTGTCCGGGAGAGGCAGGTGGCAGTTGCCGTGGCCCTGTCAGGAAAAAAACAGGGAATGAGGAAAGAAGAAAGGGAAGAGAAAACAAGGGGAGGAAGGAAGAGGAAGAAGGAGGGAAAGAATGACAAGAAAAAAGTGAAGATGGAGCAAAGCATCGCGGTTACCAGCACAGACTCCAGGCCGGTCGACCTGGTTTGAATCCCAGCCCTGCCACCTGTGGCCACGTGAACCCTGGGCAAGTCACTTAAATTCTCCGAGCATCAGTCTCCTCATCTGCAAGATGAAATAATTATAGTACCCACCTCTTAGGTTGGAGGGTTGAATAGGTTAATATTTGGAAAGTGTTAGAACAGCGCCTGGCACAGGAGAAGGACTATGTAAATGTTTGTTAAATAAAGAAAAAGGAAGAGCAGTGTGATTCAGATGCCTTGGCTGTTGTGTCGTGCTGAGTCAGACAATAGCATAGGAAGTGTGAGATCCAATCTGGTGTCATAGAAATAGCTTTGAGAGTCATGGCCTTGCCAGATGGGATGTCTATGAAAAGAACTCAGAATAGAATCACATAACAACCAGATTCATTAAATCCAATAGTGGGTGGGGGAACAGCCTCAACAAACCTGAAAAGTAGGAAACATGGAATTGACTTGGGAGATGTGAGCTGGAAAGCCAACCAATTTTCAGGTAGTGGGCTAGCACCTTCTTTGACAAAGCAGGACCACTCCCAGCTCATCCAGGCCTGTGATAAATGGGAAAGAGGCACCACTCCCTTCTCTCTAATGGACACCACCCTGTGCTGGCACTCAAGCCCTGCATTTGGCAAGTGGGGCACAGACTGGATTTCAGCATCCACTTACTCCACCCCACCCCACTCCCAACTGGGCTGCACACAATCTGCATGGTGGCCCTAAGGTCAGGGAAGAGGAAAATCAAGGTCACAGCATGGTCCTCAGATCCTGAGAAAAAGTCACACTGGTTGTCTGCAGCTTCAGATCTCATTCCCTGACCCACATCTCCGGAGATACGCACCTTCAACCAGTTGAGAAGTTAACCTCAATTTTAACCCAGATTTGAAATGATCTGTGTGTATATCGTATTTTAAGTATTTGAGGTATTTAAGAAAGTTTGGCATGTTAGAGCATCTGACACATTCGTCTTGTGACTCCAGTTTAAAATCTGTAACTCAGCAAATGACTTAGGCTTGTGATTTTTAAGTTCATTCAACAAACTATGTATGTATTAAGCACCTACCTACATGAATGCCTGAGATAAACAAAACAGACATTGATCCCTCAGGGAGTTGACATTCTCATGGAGAGACACAGATCCTAAACAATTCATATACTAAATAAGTATATTATATAGCGCATAGAAAGTGGTAAGTGCTATAGAAAAAAATAAAGGGAACAAGGAGTGCCAGGTTGCGGAACTTATAGGGTGGTCAGCGTAGGCCTCATTGAGAAGGCAACATTTGAGCAAAGACTTGAAGAAAGTGAGCCATGTGGACCCTTGGGGAAGAGTATCCAGGCAGAGGGAACAGCCAGTGCAAAGTCCTCCGGTGGAAGTGGGCAGGGCAGGTTGAAGAAAAAGTAATGAGTCTAACACCCATGTTCCCAGCAATATTATTCACAATAGCCAAAAGATGGAGACACCTCAAATGTCCATCAACATATCGACAGAATAATCAAGAGTCAGCATGTTGTGGGTTTTTTTTTTTTTTTTTTTCTGAGACAGGGTCTCACTCTGTCACTTAGGCTGGAGTGCAGTGGTACAATCAACCCACCTTAGCCTCCTGGGTAGCTGGGACCACAGGCATGCACCACCATATCTAGCTAATGAAGAAAAAGTTTTAGAGGTGGGGTCTTGCTATGTCACCAGCTCAGAATGTAGTTTAAAGGGAGTTTATTCAAGTGCAAAGGTTGAGGACTGCACCCTGGGACTGCACACTTCCAAGTTACCTTGGCAAGTGCTCCAGAGAACAAACAAGAGGCTCGAGTTTTTAATGAGAGAAAGGGTGAGGCAGGGCACAGTGGCTCCTGCCTGTAATCCCAACTACTTGCTAGGCCGAAGAAGGAGGATTGCTTGAGGCCAGGAGCTTGAGACCAGCCTGGGCAACATAATGAGACCCCATTTCTAAATGATAATAATAGTAACAAAGTTAAAAAATTAGCTGGGGCCAGATGTGGCGGTTCATGCCTATAATCCCAGTGCTTTGGGAGGCCGAGGTGGGTGGATCACTGGAGGTCAGGAGTTTGAAAGCAACCTGGTCAACATGGTGAAACCCTGTCTCTCCTAAGATACAAAAATTAGCTGGGCGTGGTGGCTCACACTTGTAATCCCAGCTACTGAGGAGGCTGAGGCAGAAGACTCGCTTGAACCCAGAAGGCAGAGGTTGTAGTGAGCCTAGATCACACCACTGCACTCCAGCCTGGGCAACACAGCCAAGACCCCTACTTAAAAAATAAAATTAGCTGGGCATGGAGGTAGGCACCTGTAGTCCCAGATACTTGAGAGGCTGAGGCAAGAGGATCACTCGAGCCCAGGTATTTGAGGTCATAGTGAGCTATGATCATGCTACTGCAGTCCAGCCTAGGCAACAGAGTGAGACCCTGTCTCAAAAGAGAGAAAGAGAGAGGGAGAGAGGGGGAGAGAGAGAGAGAGAGAGAGAGAGAGAGAGGGAGAGAGAAGGGACACATCTGGAGAGCTTGTAATTACAGAAGTTGTTCATCAGGAATTTTCACTCGTTTACAGAAATAACATTGGTTAATGATTGGCTATACATTGTTGAACTATAGGGTGTATGGCATTTGATGGCTACTTGGTGTCACGCATAGCAAGTGACTTCAAGGGGTAATTATTTAGCTCAAGGGGGAGTGAGATGTGACTGCTGTCACATTTTATTTTTTATTGTTTACTTATTTATTTACTTGGGTCTCTGTTGCCCAGTCTGCAGTGTAGTGGTGTGATCATGGTTCACTGAAGCCTCAACATCCTGGGCTCAGGTAATCTTCCCACCTCAGCCTCCCGAGTAGCTGGGACTACAGGTGTCTGCCAACCATGCCTGGCTAATTTTTCTATTTTTTGTAGAGATGTTGCCCAGTTGGTCTCGAACTCCTGAGCGCAAGCAATTTGCCCACCTCAGCCTCCCAAAGTGCTGGGACTACAGGTGTGAGCTACTGAACCTGGTCTGCTGTTACATTTAATTTAATTTAATTTTTTTTTTTTTGAGACAGAGTCTTGCCCAGGCTGTAGTGCAGTGGCACAATCTCAGCTTACTGCAATCTCTGCCTCCTGGGTTCAAGCAATTCTCCTTCCTCAGTTTCCCGAGTAACTGGGACTACAGGCATGCACCACGACACCCAGCTAATTTTTTTGTATTTTTAGTAGAGATGGGGTTTCACCATGTTGGTCAGAATGGTCTTGATCTCCTGACCTCGTGATCCGCCCACCTCGGCCTCCCAAAGTGCTGGGATTACAGGTGTGAGCCACCGCGCCCAGCCTTTTTTTTCTTTTTTTGAGTTAGAGTCTCACTCTGTTGCCCAGGCTGCAGTACACTGGCACGATCTCAGCTCACTACAACCTCCACCTCACAGGTTCCACTGATTCTCATGCCTCAGCCTCCTGAGTAGCTAGGATCACAGGCGTGTGCCACTATGCCCTGTTAATTTTTGTATTCTTAGTAGAGATGGAGTTTCACCATATTGCCCAGGTTGGTCTTGAACTCCTGACCTCAAGTGCTCTGCCTGCCTCAGCCTCCCAAAGTGCTGGGATTACAGATATGAGCCACTGTAACCAGCCTGCTGTTAACATTTTAAATGTCTTTCTGGGCCTGATAATTTAAAGGGGCTAGCATTTCTCAGAAAAAGGTTTTCTTTCTCAAACAGATGAATGAATAAACAAAATATGGTCTAGGCTTATAATAAAATATTATTCAGCCATAAAATGGAAATGAATTTTGATATCTGATACAACATGGATGGATCTTTTTCATTACATTTAGTGAAATAAGTCAGACACAGGAGGACAAATACTATATGATTCCACTATGTGAGATACCCAGAATAGTCAAATTCATAGAGACAGACAGTAAAATAAAGGTTACTGGGGGTGAGGGGAGAGAGTTACTGTTTAAAGTGTACGGAGTTTTTGAAAGGGACGATGAACAAGTTCTGAGTATAGATTGTGGAGCTGGTTACACAACATTCTGACTGTATTTAATGCCACTGAATTGTGCACTTACAAATAGTTAAAATGATAACTAGTGTGTTGTGTATATTTGACCACACTAAACAAAGTAATTGCTAGGCGAGATGTCAGAGCCGGGCAATGGAAAGTGAGTGGCTCATAAGTAGTAAGAGTTTGCGACAACAGTATAGGATTGAAAGGGAAAGCTTTATGAGATAGAAAGAACCCTGCATCAGAGGTCAGCCGGCGCCTCAGCAAGAGGGGACTGCTCAAGCCATGGTGGATTTTCCTTTGGGGTATTTATGGACCTTAAGGGAGCTGAAGAGTAACTTGGACCATAATAAATTATCAGTCATAATAAATGGAGGCTGAGGCAGGAGAATCGCTTGAACCAGGGAGGTGAAGGTTGCAGTGAGCCGAGATTGCACCACTATACTCTAGCCTGGGCAACAAGAGCAGAACTCCATCAAAAAAAAAAAACGAAAGGTTACATTTGTAGACATTTTGGTGCCTTGATGTCAGCAAGGGTTGCACAGTGAGTTTTGACTGCATGCATTCCGGAGATGTATAGAAATCCTGGTTACTTTCACATTTGGGGGAAAGAAGCCTGGTACCAGATGCTGGCTTTAGGTCATAGGGAGGCTGAATTACTTCTAAATTCCTCAGATGAGGAGTGTCGCCTCTGGATGGTCTGCTTGGTGGCCACCAGGTGATCTGTGCTCTCCTCAGAAATGAGACCAGTGTGCCTGAAGCAGAGGACGTAAGGGAGAGAGTTATGGGAAACCACGTCTGAGAGCTCAAGGGTGAGGGGAGGTCAGAGCCATCGAAGGGACTTTGGCCTTTACTGTGAGTGAGGTGGGAGCCGCGGGAGGTTCTGAGTGAGGGAGGGACAGGATGTGACCTCTGGCTGCTGGGTTGGGAAGAGACACGGGGTCAGAAATGCCAAGTGTGCATGGCACATAATAAACCCTCCAGGCCGGGCGCGGTGGCTCAAGCCTGTAATCCCAGCACTTTGGGAGGCCGAGGCGGGTGGATCACGAGGTCAAGAGATCAAGACCATCCTGGTCAACATGGTGAAACCCCGTCTCTACTAAAACTACAAAAAATTAGCTGGGCATGGCGGCGCATGCCTGTAGTCCCAGCTACTCAGGAGGCTGAGGCAGGAGAATTGCCTGAACCCAGGAGGCGGAGGTTGCGGTGAGCCGAGATCGCGCCATTGCACTCCAGCCTGGGTAACAAGAGCGAAACTCCGTCTCAAAAAAAAAAATTAAAAAAATAAAATAAAAATAAAAAATAAACCCTCCAGAAGTGTCAGGCGACAGGATGCACATTGAGTCCCTGGAAAGAGACATCAACTGTAACGTGGGCACCTCTGGGGAAGGGAATGGAGTGCTGGGGAGGCTGACTTTCCACAGCATAGGCTTTTTCCTGTGATTTGAATTGCTTTTTCCTCCATATGTATTTTTCTCAAAAATATTTAAATCAAAAAAATTAAGGAAAAGGAAAATGGGAGAAGACTGAAAAATCAGCAGAAAGCAAAACTGGGGATGGGGTCCAGAAGCCACCCTTTTCTCCAGAGTTGTTTCCCCTTCGTGCACCTCGGTTTGCTCTTCTGCGATAAAGGAGGCACTTGGCAGGCTCAAAAACCTCATGCTCAGGGGAGTCGTTTGCCCCAACTCGGAGCCTCAACTGAATTCCCACCTTGCTCATAGTTGGTGGTGGCCCCCTCCGTTTCTACCTTATGGGCTGTGCAGCAGGGTCAGTGAGGAGCCTTCTCAGCCACGAGGGGGCGGCATCTGACCACTTTAGAACCTTGCAGAGAACTCCGGTTTCCAAACCCAACGTGGTTCTGCTGGTTCATTTCCAAACTTTCCAAGGCTCCCTCCTGCTGGCTGAGCATCCCAGCACGGCGGTGGGAGAGGCAGTCCCTCTACCACGCCTCTGCACTGCTGATCTTAAGCCCCTTTCCTCTTTCAGGGGCTCACACAAGCAGCTGGTAACAGGGAGCCAGGATGCACAACACGCTGCCATGTTCTGGACCAGCCTTGGACCTTCCACAGAGCCCTGGATTCTTTTATCTCTGGGGCCCCACCCCTAAACCTGCTCTTCTCACAGCCCTCCATCCATGTGCTCTGGCTAAGAACCATGGAGTCATCTTTCACTTCTTTCTTTCTCTCACATCCCACTTTTTTTTTTTTTATAAAGGGTCTGACTCTGTCACCCAGGCTGGAGTGCAGTGGTACGATCTCGGCTCATTGCAACCTCTGCCTCCCACATTTAAGTCATCCTCACACCTCAGCCTCCCGAGTAGCTGGGACCACAGGCACGCACCACCACGCCCGGCTAATTTTCATGTATGTGCATATTATATATATATAATATATATATATATATATTATATATATATATATATATATATAATTTTTTTTTGTAGAGACAGGGTCTCACTTTGTTGCCCAGGCTGGTATGCTGGTATCCAACTCCTCAGCTTAATTGATCCACACACCTCGGCCTCCCAAAGTGCTGGGATTACAGGTGTGAGCCACTGTGTCCCACCTCACATCCCACTTCTAACTCAACAACAAGTCCTGTCAGATTTTACTTTGGAATGAATCTAGAATATACCAACTTCTCACTACCTCACTGCCTATATACAGTGCCCTTGGCATAAGTAACTCCATGTTAGAAAGACTCCATCTTATGTTTCAAAAGGCATCATGCCAATGAGGACCAGATATCTGCCTCATCAATAGAAGGAATATCAATAACCTCTACTCATACTATTGGTTAAGGTGGAAAATTGAAATATTTATTATTAAGAAACTATATAAAGTAGCTACTAATATTGCATAATGTGGGCCCTAGGAAAGAAAATTAAGCAGTCATGCCAGAAAGCTTGTCATTCAAATACCTTACTTAGTGTTGAATACCGACAGAGTTGGAATTCAGGAAATGACTTCCTGTATGATCCCCTGAGGATGTAGTCAGATTTGAGGGCCCACCCCCCGAAATGTTAAACCTTTGATTAGCAGAGCCACTAAAGAAGAAATCTCTGCACTTTTAATGCAGAGTATCTCACAGACAGACAGGGATCACCGGAAAGGCAAAGACCTAGTTCATAGAATTTTAAGGAAAAGTAAATCCTTTTCAGATGTAACTTTTGAAGAGAAATGTCTGGGACCAAACCCCCCATCCAGAGGACCCAGGAGATTATGATGCCCCTGGAAGGCGGGTGTATGTGGCAAGACCTATAATAACTAGAAAAAGAGTTATAGATTATGACCGTGACATGATAGCCCTCAGGACATCACTGAGGTCAGAGAATACACCAGAGCAGGATTACAACAACAACAACAGACTTGCACTAAAGACAGACCACAGATGCAAACTGGCTCTTCTCTACCTGTGGGTTAACAGAGCAAACACCATAGCGCTAGCAGGCACAGAAATGTATCAGATCACTACACTAGCAGAGAAGCCATCTCTAAATTATAAGCTACTAGAACTAACAACAATTACCCAACACACCTATGGCTCTGAGACTGGATCACATTAGCCTGGAGCTCCATACACCCGTATTTAGATTTTAAAAAATTCAGAGATAAACTCAGATGGAATGACTTAGCACAGGCACGGAAGAATACAAGGAAATTACCCATCTTAGGGATGGTATATGACAGGTATGACCAATATAGTACTCCACTTGAAATTCCAGCTACAAATGAAATGAAAAGAGCACTTCGTTGAGGAGTACTGCCTAACGTGAAGGTCTCCTACATGAATGATCTCTCAATATGCAGAACCAGGCAGCATATACTAGAAACATCAAAACTTTCTGCAGAACTATCAGGAACCTATAAGGCAACATTTACGGCAAGCCTTATTAAGAAATTAAAGGAATGAAAACCTAGCACAAGTTAAAATGAAGCCCATAATATTACCTCCATCATACCAGGGTACGCACATAACCAATACCCATTTGAGGGAGGACATAAAAAATTAACAAAGGCTGGGTGCAGTGGCTCACACCTATAATCCTAGCACCTTGGGAGGCCAAGGCGGGTAGATCACTTGAGACCAGGAGTTTGAGACCAGTCTGGTCAACATGGTAAAACCCCATCTCTACTAAAGATACAAAAATTAGCCGGGTGTGGTGATGCACATCTGTAGTCCCAGCTACTTGGGAGGCTGACGTGAGGCACAAGAATTGCTTAAACCTGAGAGGCAGAGGTTGCAGTGAGCCAAGATGACACTACTGCACTCCAGCCTGGGCAACAGAGTGAGACTCTGTCTCAAAAACAAACAAACAAACAAACAAACAAACAAACAAAAAACAAAGATTCTAGAATTCCTCAAGGAAGCAAGGAGGATGTGATTACAACTGGCATTTCAAATAACTTTAATAGGCCAGTATGGTCTGTCCTAAAACAAAACAGGAGCTACAGACTAACTATTAATTATAGAAATTTAAATATATTCTCACCTAAAATGCCTGAAGCATTTCCAGATGTAGAAGATGTTGTTTAGATCGCTAACTCCAATGGCAAATACTATGTAACAATAAACAGTCAGACATGTTCTGTACCAATAAACAAAGAAAATCAGGAAAACAGCTCCTTTACTTGGGGAAGGCAAAAATACCAATTTAAAAGATTACTGCAAAGATAATTACACAGTTCAGTAATAGCTCATTCATTTCATCATCACACATAGATCAATTAAAATATATACCACGGCCTGGTGCAGTGGCTCATGCCTGTAATCCCAGCATTTTGGGAGGCCGAGGCAGGCAGATCATGAGATCAGGAGATTGAGACCATCCTGGCTAACATGGTGAAACCCGCATCTCTATTAAAACTACAAAAATTAGCTGGGCGTGGTGGCACGTGTTTGTAGTCCCAGCTACTTGGGAAGCTGAAGCAGGAGAATCCCTTGAACCCGGCAGGCAGAGGTTGCAGTGAGCCAAGATCGCAGCCACTGCACTCCAGCCTGGGCAACAGAGCAAGATTCCATCTCAAAAAAAAAAAAAGAGGCCAGGCACAGTGGCTCACGCTTGTAATCCCAGCACTTGGGAGGCTGAGGTGGGCAGATCACCTGAGGTCAGAAGTTCAAGACCAGCCTGGACAACATGGAGAAACACTGTCTCTACTAAAAATACAAAAATTAGCCAGGCATGGTGGCAGGCACCTGTAATCCCAGCTACTTGGGAGGCTGAGGCAGGAGAATCGCTTCAACCCAGGAGGCAGAGGTTGCAATGAGCCGAGATTGCACCATTGCACTCCAGCCTGGGCGACAAAAGCAAAAAAACTCCCTCTCAAAAAAAAAAAATGTGTGTGGTGTGTGTGTGTGTGTGTGTGTGTGTGTGTGTGTGTGTGTGTGGTGTGTGTGTGTGCGTATCACTAATAATATACACAGATGATATCATAATGCTAAACGATGACCAGGAAACACTTAAGGAAAAACAATTCCCAATTAATAAGCTAACTGGGATAAACTATTCATACAGATAAAACCATAGCCCCAGACATCAATTGCAAATTTTTAGTAGAACAGTGGTCACCAGAAGGGAGAAAAGTCCTGAACACAGTGATAGATAAAATAAAAGCCCGTGGCTGGGCGCGATGGTACATGCCTGTCATCCTAAGACTTTGGGAGGCTAACGTGGGTAGGTCGCTTGGGCCCAGGAGTTTAAGACCAGCCTGGGCAATATGGCCAAATCCCATCTCAACAAAAAATACAAAAAAATTAGCTGGCTGTGGTGGCGCACATCTATAATCTCAGCTACTTGAGAGGCTGCGGTGGGAGAATCACTTGAACCCGGGAGGCAGAGGTTGAGGTGAGCCAAGATCGCGGCTGCTGCACTCCAGCCTGGACAACAGAGCCAGACCCTGTCTGAAAAATAAAATAAAAGCCCTTAAGGCACCAAACAACACACAGAAAGCACCAAGATGAACAGATTTATTTGGATCCCGGAGGCAGTGTTCACCTTATTTAAACATCATCCTGAAAACAATTATAAGATAACCAAGACATCTCGAGACTTCACGTGGGGAGGCGAACAAACACGAGCACTTGAAACGCTCAGAGACTTCATCACCACGTTCCAAGCACGCGCCACCCGTCTCCAGATTCACGACTTAAGTCAGAAATTCTGATGAGTGATGAATATGGAACATCGTCATTATAGACAAGGAAACCAGATTCTACATCCTTCCTACCGGTCGGATTTGGACAACAAAATTCCCATACTCTAACAACAAATACAGCCCGCTTGAAAATACATATGGCTTACATATGAAACCCTCAAAACACAGAGCCTCTGACTGGCAACAACGCCGTTACAATTAGATGCCATATGCTTCTCCTTCACAGGATAAAACTGAGTCCTGAAGAGCTGACAGGTATCCAAAATGATCCAAAGCTGCTTACATGGAAATGGTACTTCTAGGGTCGAGACACCAGCTTTAAGTCCAGGCTGGTCTTGAACTTCTGAACTCAGGTGATCTGCCCACCTCAGCCTCCCAAGTGCTGGGATTACAAGCGTGAGCCACTCACTGTGCCTGGCCTCCTTTTAAGGGTCAACCAGCCCTCCTCACTGAGGACATTCACAAGACCGAAATAGACTTGCTGGAATTTATTTTGAGGACAGGGACAATCCATGCCAATATAGGTAAATGGGGCCCAGTTTGGTCTAATGTCTTGCCCATCACCTGGTTTACAGAAGGATCAGCCTTTGTGACCCAAGGCCAGCAGAGCACTCAGATCCCAGGACCAAAGGATCCCAAAGGAGGCAGTATATCACCCTCTGCACAGCATGCAACCTGATTGCTTTTGTTGTAGTAGTAAGACAGCATCAGAAAATCAAAAAATACACACATTTTACAAACTCATGGACAGTGCCAGATGGCATAGCCCTATGGTCACAAAAATGAAAACAAAATAACTTTTAAATTAATGATAAGGACGTACAGTCCAAACCTTACTAGGAGGAACTATTTGAATTATAAAACAAAATTAAGGTATTAATGTAAAGTACACCAAAAAGATAATTCAGTGACCAAAAAATTACGTAATCAAGTAGAGGCATTAGCAAGAAACATAACCATTGACACACAAAACATACCCAAGTTAAAGCTACACAGAAATCCAGAAAGCTCACGGAGACATTCATTACCACATCTACAACTCAAGAGGAAATCAGACAAGCAGTGGGAGATACCAAAGGACCCTCAACAGCCACTAAAACTGGGAGATGGCTTTAAAAGTAAACAGACACTAGAAGCAGCGTACACTCCACAAACACTCCTACAGTTACATAAAGAAAAAGGACATTCAGCCCCCACACTCACTGTATAGGTGGCCATCAGACAGAAGTCAAAAGATGGCATGGCATCAAATGTAAAAGCCTGTAGCCAACTGTGAGCAATGTGAAACCTGACACCTTTAACTTCTGCTCACAGATGGATTTTGCAGGACCATTAAGCCCCTCCTATCTAACCATGTGGGCTGTATACACAGGGATTAGCACAGCAATAGCACCTGGCCCTCATTGTCTAAATCTTTCCCTACACATTAGGGCTCCTTCTCACTGCCTTTGTGGGTAGCCAAATCCCACCTACTCCTCACTGGGTGCTCCTTCTCACACCCCCATCCTTCTTGGTTGTTGGGGTCACCACCTGCGGGGAGTCTGTCCTGCAGACCTTGACTCAACAATGGATGAATAAATTCACTCAGACACAATATTCAGTGAATGAGCAGGCTGGGGTGTCCAGGCCATCCGCAGACACTCAAGGAGAGTGCTGTAAAGAGACAGCAGCTGCCGGCCATGACACATTGGCCTCGCTGGCCTTTATTCAGCACACGTTAAATGACAAAGGTTTTTGAGTCAACACCACTAGAGGGTGAAGATTCCAGGTTCCCCAAGGCCTAAAGCAAACACCACTAGTGGGTAATATCCCTGGTAATATCCATGTTCCAGTGGTGACTGGTCTAGAATTGTCTGAGCCGGGATAAATGAACTCTCCTCCAGCTGTTCTCTCATCTGCCAGCAGGCTGGCCCAGGCTTATTCACAGAAAGATAAGAAGCAGAAGCACCAGCGGTCCCTTGAGCCCTAAGCTCAGACTATCACATTGTCACTTCCACTACATTCCAGGCTTTTACTGGCAATTCCCAAGGCCTGCCTAGATTCAAGGAGAAATAGACTCACCTCTTTCTGGAAGGAGCTAAGGCAGAGGGTTTGCTAGGCTGCCATGACAATGTACCACAAACTGGGTGCCTTAACAACAGACACTTACTGCCTTACACTTCTGGAGGCTGGAAGTCCAAGATCAAGGTGTCAGCAGGGTGGGTTTCTTCTAAGGCCTGTCTCCTTGGCCGCCTTTGCCTTGTGTATTCACATAGCCTTCCCGCTGTGTGTGTGTGTGTGTCCTAATTTCCTCTTCCTATAAAGATTAGGGCAGTCCCTAATGGTTTCATTTTAACATAATCACTTCTTTAAAGACTGCCTCCAAATACAGTCGCATTCTGAGGCACTGAGGGTTAGGGCTTCACCGTAAGAATGAGGGGTGGGCCATGACTCAGCCCATGATAGGCAGAGACTGGGCCATTTTTGTGCTCAGTATACCACCAATACCTAGCTCTCTTCTAAGGAAGATTATAATCCTGCAAGGTGGCTCTTAGCCACCAATTTACCCATGAGGAAGCTGATGCTTGGAGAGGGTAAGTGACTTGTGGGGCCAGGACAGAAGCCTCGGTCCTCCTGCTTGACAGGCTTTCACATTCTCTTTTCCCCACTCTGATGTGTAGCAGGGGCAGGCCCCTATGCCGGACATGCGTCATCTGGAAAGCTGGTTGTTCCTCCGGCACAAGCTGATAGGAAGAACAGGGCAAGGGGCCAGCCACGTGGTGCCTCCAGGGTCCTCTTCCCCACTGGACCCTGCCTCATGGCAAAGCAGACACAGAGAACACCCAGTTCTCCTTCCCTTTCACTGAAAGCAAGCTGTCATTTCTCCAAAGTGTGACCATTGAGTTTGGGACCCTAGGTGCACTTCGCAGAGCCTCGGGCAGGGTGCCATTAATGGTCAGTTCCAGACACAGGTTTCCGGCACTAACAGTGTCTTTCCCACGTTATAATCAGACTGCGTTCTATTTATGGCAGAAGCTGTGCCATTTTCCTGCCACCCTTCCTGTGCACCTGCCATTCCTCTGCCTAGTGTGCCCTTCCCTCTTCTTATATCTTCTCTAAGCCTGGCAAACTCCTACTCAACCTTTAGAACCCACTTCAAAGGGTCTACTCTTCTCAAACCCTCCCAGACAGAGATGACACTTCATCCCTTGTGAGTCTCCAATTACACACACACACACACACACACACACACACACACACACACATATATTCCAGGTCTGTCACCCCATTAGACTGTGGGCTTCTCCAAGGAAGGAGCCCTGTTGTAGTCATCCATGCATCAGCCACATCCCAGCTGTGAGAACTACAGTAAGTTATTTACCTTTTCTGTGTATCAGTTTTCTCACCTACAAAATGGTGATAAGAGGATTTAATCCTCAGAGGATTACATGAGGATTAAAAGAGAATATATGCCAAGCACATAGAACAGCGCTTGGCACTCAATAAATGTGTGAGTTATTAGTCTTTTCTTTTCTTTTCTTTTTGAGATGAGGTCTCTGTCATCCAGGCTATAGTGCAGTGGTGCAATCGTGGCTCACTGCACCCTGGACCTCCTGGGCTCAAGCGATCCCACCTCAGCCTTAGAGTAGCTGGGATCACTGGCGTGCACCATCATGACCAGCCAAATTTTTTTTAATTTAATTTTTTTTTAGACATGGCGTCTCCTTATGTTGCTCAGGCTGATTACCAACTACTGGGCCCAAGCAATCCACCCGCCTCAGCCTCCCAAAGTGCTGGGGTTATAGGCAGGAGCCACCACACCCAGCCTGTTATTTTCTTCATTACCTTTCCAGTGTGCTGCATAGGACCTTGTAAGTGTGAGCTATTATGCTTTTTCTTATTATCCCCCAGTGCCCTACACAGGGCTGGGCCCAGGAATTATTTGCTGAATGAATTAATTACTGTGTTATGAATGACCTTCACCTTCATGAGCAGAAGACCATGTGTGGGGACAGTAAGACTTCAGCTGGGGATAAAACAGGAACATCACCAAGTGCATTAGACATTTTAATAAGAGCCTCCTCCACGCCCACGTGCTGTCTGGCCGCTGTCTTCTGCTCCTATTTTTGTTTGGGCCTGCGTGGCACTGTGAGGATCAGAATTTGGGGCATCGTTTTCTGCCTGCGTCCTGAACCCATGCTCCCAGCCGCCTGCTTTAAATAGCCTTCTCTTGTTAACTGTTCTTATTTAGCCTGGAGCAACCAACCTCTCCAGCACTTTGAGACTCAGTCTGCAAGCAAATCCCACCTGAGTGCGACCGCGCGGCTCCTCCCGCCAGCAGGGGGCGCCTGACACTTGCCTTTTCCCACTAGATGCCCCGGGCGCTCCGGGTGGAACTTGAAAGAATTCTGATGCAGGCCCCACTCATCAGATTGATCTGGAAGGCAGCCTGGACTTCGGGCTTTTTAACGGCCCCCACCTTCATGTGATTCTGCTGTGCAGGCAAGGTGGAGAACCTCAGACCCAGCCAGGGGCTGCCTTCCTCTCCCCGCTGCAGGGTGGGCTCAGCGGGAGTCTCCGGTCCTCCATCCACCCTTTCCAGGCGGCGGCACTGCCAAGCCTCTGAGCTATTCCTGCGCCCCCTGCACAGTTCTGCCATATCTGCAAACTGCCTGTTTTTTCCCCTTGAACACAACACACGTTTAAAATTTAACCCCATTCAAGGCAGATGTGAAATGACGGGTTGGAGGCACTAGTGTGTTTTCTTTAATAGGCTTTTAAATAAGCACTGCATGTCAAAACTTAGACGTATGGACCGCTCAGAATCACTCTGTGCAGAAGCAGGGGCCGTACTTACTACAGCTGGGGCAGAGCGGGGCCACCCAGCAAGGGACCGTGCAGTCGGGGAATAAAACTGCCATCCAGGGTTGCATATAAATGGAAGTGGGCCTGGATCCGCTATAAATGCTTAGAGAAGCTCTAGCAGAACACACGAGAAACTTGTCAAGGTAGCTACCTCTGGATCTTCTGGATGTTTTTTTACTTTTAAAAATAAGTCTCTCTTTCTCTCTCTCTCTCTCTTTAAGAGACAGGGTGCAGGCTTAGGGCAGTGGTGTGATTATAGCTCACTGCAGCCTCAAACTTCTGGGCTCAAGCAATCTGCCCACCCCTGCCCCTCGAGTAGCTGGGACTACAGGCATGTGCCACCACACCTGGGTAATTTTTAAATTTTTTGTAGAGATGAGATCTCACTATGTTGCCCAGGCTGGTCTCAAACTCCTGCCTTCAAGTGATGCTCCCAACCTCAGCTTCCTAAAGTACTAGGATTACAGGCTGAGCCACTACACCATACCAAAATAAGTCATTTCTAAAATTTGTCATGGGATTAAATAAAATTAAATTAAAATACAAAAATAAGTTTTTATTTTTAAAGAAAAAATGATAAGTTAACAGAAGGAGGTGTTCAAGGTGGAGACACCAGTGCCATAGCTCTGACTTTAAGAGTGCCCAGCCCTGCTCAGGATGGAGAGGTGCAGAATTGGGGGTGGAGGCACCCGGGGTTCTGGTTACCTAAGACCCTCTGCCCTCTGCATGGGATACTTAGGCTTTCACAGAGCTCAGCCAGGGGAATTCCAGCAAACTATCATACCCCTTTCTTGGAATTCCAGCCCCACCATGGGCTTTCTGAAGACTTGTTGGCTGTCATCCCATTCCTAAGTGCTGGGTCTTGCAGGAGAACCAGGCTGAGCCTGCCCAGGGCAAGCAGGAGGACAGGAAGGGCCCAGTCTCTGTAAAGCTGGAGAAGGCAGCCTGGGGGCTCCTCTGCAGTGACTCACAGGACCTGGGAGCCCAGAGGGCAGAGCAAGGACCCACAGGGATGTCAGGGAACAGTCAGAGGGTGCCAGGTCTCAGCTCAGAGAGAAAAACACTTTCTTCCTGGCAGAGCTGTGCTGGTTAGAACAGCTGGGCTGTTTCTGAGGGAGTGAGATCCCCATCCCTGGATCCATGCAAGCATGGACTGAGAAAATGTTGGATGAGGGAGGTTAGGGAGAATTTTCTCACCTGCACTGACCTTTAAGCCTCCCTGAGTGCTGAGTTTTTGTGATCCAATTCCCTGACACAAGCCCTCCTTCCTCCAGGTTTGCTGGTGGGCAAAATATGAGGGAAGGTGAAAGATGTCCTTTGCCTCCATGCCAGCTCCTTGCCTCCCAAAGACCTTAGTTGGGTTGAGAGCACCGCTGTGGGATGATTAGGGAGGTCGCCTGTGTTGTAGGCACTTTGTAGGCATCAAAGTGTTGTTTGACATTGGTACAAGAACTTGGTCTTTCAAAAGGACTTTCAGGAGCAGCTAGGTGGGAAAAAAAAGCACCTTTAGGGGTTTATGGGAACACTTGCTACCTCCAACCAGTGCCTCGCAGAGCAAATGTGGGGCCTCGGTCAGTTCAATGGCTCCTAGTGGGGCCTCCTGCACTCCTTGAACCTCCAGGATATAAAAGTTGCAATGAATTTAGTTCAATTCACAACAAGTTTAAATTTTAAGTTTTGTGATAGGTAATAACAATCATATGGTTTCAATTCAAAAGGTGGGTTGGCAAGGTCATTTAGTAAAAAGTGAATCTCACTTTCATACTTCTCCTCCAGGCCCCCAGGCCCTCTCCAGGGCAACCAACAATCCTTGGTATCCTCCCAGAATTCTTCTGTAAACACGCAAACAAATACATACGTCTCCCATGAACTGTGTTTTGAGCACCTGCTAAGTATAGGGGTGAGGGGTGAAGGAGCCCAGACTAGGAAGTCAGCCAGCCTAGGTTCACACATCAGTTGGTAATATTTGGCTCTGCCTACCAGCTAAGAGCAAACGATTACTTCCTGGGGACAGGCACTGCTCTGTGATCTTGCTGTGTGTTCTCTCCTTCAATTCTCATTGTGTGCTAGTTGGGGGCTTCTGTGAAGCAGATGCCAATGGGGGATCAGATGTGCTAGAGGTTTATTGGGGAAAATACCTGTGATGGAAAATGGGGAAGGAACTAGTTGAAGGTGGCCAGGTTTAGCAAACTAAAATACAAGACATCTAGTTAAATTTGAATGTCAGATAAACAATGAATACATTTTAATATAAGTATGTCCCATGCCATATGTCCCATGCATACTCATATTTAAAAGTATTCATCGATAATCTGGCATTCCAATTTAACTGGGCATGCTATATTTTGTCTGGAGGCAACTGGGAGAGTCATCAGATTATGATGCAGGTCTGACCTCTGCGGGAAGGAGAGGAAAAGAAGGAAGGTGGGGAGGGTAGGAGGCTGATAATGGCCCCCAAAGATACCCGTGTCCCAATCCCCTGAACCAAGGAATGTGACCCTACATGACCAAAGGGACTTTGCAGATATAATTAAGCTAAGAATCTTGAGATGAGGAGATTATTTTAGATTATCCAGGTGTGCCCTAAATGTCATCCTTATGAAAAAGGGAAGCAAGAAGGTCAAAGGAGGAGGTGAAATATGTAGCAAGAGTGACTCAGGCAGGGGGCATCCTGACCACTAAGGAATGCAGGCAGCCTCCAGAAGCTGGAAAAGGCAAGGAAACAAATTTGTCCCAAGAGCCTCCAGAGGAACCAGCCCTGCTAACACCATGACTTTAGCCCAATGAAACTGATTTCTACCATCTGGTGTCTAAAACTGTAAGATAATAAATGTGCATGGTTTTAAGCCACTAACTTCATGCTAATTTGTTATACAGCAAAAGGAAACTCATACAGGTAGGAAAAATCTTAAATTGCAACACAGTTCTAAGTGTCAGCAAGGCCTATTTAAGTCCTGTCTCACAGGAAGAGACCTGCATTAGAACCCTTGCTACTCAGTCGCTGCCTGGGAGCAGCCTGTGGGAACCTGTTCCCGATGTAAATGTTATACTTCCTTCAGAGTGAAGCAGTTGAACCAGTCAATTACACTCCCACCCTTGGAAATGTGAGAGATGCATTTTTATGGCTGCCATAGACTACAACGCTATTATTCTACTACCAAGAAACCAATGCCCAGAGTGGTTAAGAAGCTTGACAAGATCACAAAGCCTTTAAGTGGTGTTGTGGGAATTTGAGCCTAAGTAGTCTGATTGTAGAGTCCAAACTATTTCACCTCGATTCTAGATGGTTTTTTTTTTTTTCTGTTGTCCCAGGTTTATTGAAAATGTTCATTACACCAGAGTAGAAAGATTCAAACAGCTCCATGAGGTGTTTTGAAATTCATCTCAATTGGAAGCTGAGTGACCTGCAGGTTGGACAGACTGCTAAAGTCCAGAAGTTTCAGCACGTCCTTAGTGTTAGGATCTGCTTCTATGATCTCTCCATCTAGGCTGAGACCTCAGGAACAGAATTCTCTCTTCTTTCTCCCTCCTTCAGCAACCTCATGGAGCTGGCTCTCCCCAGGCCTCTTGAATCTGTTTCATCGTGTGTGTAGCATGGCCTGCTGTCTGGCTGTGGAGCTTCAAGCTGGGAATGATGACACTCTCCTTGCATGCATCCTTGTGTGTGTGGAAGTTGCTACCTGGGTGCATGTAGTACTTCTCGGTGATGACCAGGATGCCTTCTTCATGATGTGAAGGCAGACATGGCCTGTGTTGGCAGATCCTTGCAAAAGAGGACCTTCAGGTATTTGCTTGAGTAAAAACTACTTTAAGCCATTTTTGGAATCAACTAGAGTGGCTATTAGGAATAGGTTGATTTCATAGCTGGGCATGGTGATGCATGCCTGTAGTCCCACCTACTCGGGGGGCTGAGGCAGGAGAATTACTTGAACATAGGATTGGACTGAGCCAAGATTGTGCCACTGCACTCCAGCCTGGATGACAGAGCAAGACTCCATCAGGAAAGAAGGAAGGAAGGAAGGAAGGAAGGAAGGAAGGAAGGAAGGAAGGAAGGAAGG
>NW_016107647.1:1965875-1970626 GCF_001604975.1 Cebus imitator
TGAAAATACCTGTTGTTGGAGATGGTGCAGAGAAATGAGTTCTCTCAAACCTCATGCCCTGTGAGTGGGAGCATAAATTGGGAATGGCCTGTGGAGCAGTTGGCGGTATTTATGAAAATATCAACTACCCCTGCCCTTTGTCCTAGCAATTTTTCTTGGAGGTATTCTATCCCACAGAAACTCTCATGTCTATACAAAGACAGGAGCAAGACTGCTTATTCTTATAATCAGGGAGTGCTGAAAATAACCTAAGTATCCATCAATAAGGGTGTGCATAAGTGACTTTTTTGTTGTCATTGTTGTTGTTTTGTTTGTTTTTTGAGATGGAGTCTCGCTCTGTCGCCAAGGCTGAAGTGAAGTGGCATGATCTCCACTCACTGCAACCTCTGCCTCCTGGGTTCAAGCAATTCTCCTGCTTCAGCCTACTGAGTAGCTGGGATTATAGGCGCATGCCACCATACCTGGCTAATTTTTGCATTTTTAGTAGAGACAGATTTTCACCATGTTGGCTAGGCTGCTCTCGAACTGCTGACATAGTGATCTGCCCACCTTGGCCTTCCAGAGTGCTGGGATTACAGGCATGAGCCACCATGCCTGGCCTAAGTGACTTTTGATGCACCCATACATCAACCATTATGGTAATTATAAAGAACAAGGGAAATCTCCAATGACTGACATAAGGGGAGCTCTAAGATGTGCGGTGGTATCAGAAAAGTCTTGAGACAATAGTGTGCAAATATATATGCATGTGACTGTGTACAAATATAGAGAAAAAGATCTGGAAAGTTACAGCCATGGCCCCTGTTGCCTGGCATGTTCCAGAAACAGCAAGGAGACTAAGGAGTCTGGTATAAATGAAGGGAGAGTAGGAGGAACTGCCATCAAAGAGGTCGCTTTAGGCAGAGGACATTATCCGTGCTGGGGATCACCAGTCACTGGCTCTGAGAGCGCAGGACCTTCCCCCTTGGCCACCACGGTGCAGCTAGATCCAACAGCTCATGCCCAGAGTTTCTGGTTCCTCCTGTATTAATCACACCTTTCTATGTTCTATGTTTCTGATGCTTTGACATCTGGGCCTTGGTAACTCTGGAGGGACTCCTCCTCCCAGGGATGGTCAAGAGATAGTAAAGGACTGGCCCATGAGTGTGCATTTCACATGCAAACAAATCAATCCACAGCCTCCACCCCCACCACGCTTTTTATCTCTGGGCTCTTTCACTCCAGGCCACTATTCCCCTGCCCTAATCACCCCAAGGCCAGGTATCAAGCATGTAGGGTCAGCTGCTATGCTCCAAAGCCTGCTGAAATTATTCAATCTAGCCAATCCTAAACCTGCTTACCTGCATCACCTGGAAAGTAAAGTAAAGGATCTTGCTTCATTTGCCCCTCTCACCCTCTGCCTCCTGACTGACCCTCATGCTCCTCCTCATGGCCCTTCCTGGCATGGCATGCACCCTCTTCTTGGGACCTGTGGTTGACAAACTCTCTTTTTCATGGCAGTCGTCTCAGGAGCTGTTGGTCTCACCATACTTGAGTAATAATAAGACTTACATCCATATTTGAGACACACCCCACAGTGTGTGGGATGGGAAGACCTCAGAGCCCCCAAAATGACCAAATCGTGCCAGAAGTAAAAGAGGATTAATCGTTCATTGGCCACGGAGCCAAGGTTGACTAATGAGACCCAGGAGACAGGAGGGATCCAGGTGGATAAACCCCCTCTCCTTCCATCTTTCTCTGAACTATCTGAGGCTGGATTTCTCCTTGCAGTCCTCCTGGAGGTGAAGCGGGTGCACCTCCAGAGCAGCCACAGGATGATTGTGGAGTGATGGCCTCATGATCCCACCCTTCTCATGGCCTCCCTGCCCCCTTGCTCGGGCTGTGGTCACCCTGGGCTCATTTCTGGGATTGCACCTCTCAAAGGAAGCGGCCACACATTCTTCCTTGCCCTGAGCCCATTTTCCAGAGAAACTAGGCTAACCACCTTCCAACTGTCAACTGTGGCAACATCTTCAAGCTGGGAGGTTGGGAGTTATACAAGGAAGCTTGAATTCTGGCTCTACATAGCTGTATATTATATACATTTTAAAGTGATAATGTCTTAATTTATGACCTGAGTAAATTTGAAATATTAAAAATGGTGATAAGATTAAGGGTTAAAAAAAAGAAGGAAAGAGCGGCGTTAAGTCAAGAAATGCGTGTTTTGGCAGCAGAAACAGGCTAGCACTCTTTTGCTGGCTTGTCATTGGTTTTGAAGCTCTGCTCTAATAGAAGCCCCAGCCGGGTGACAGAGAAGGGGCCTCTTACTCACAGACCTGTCGGCACTTTTGCCTTTGACGCTGTATCTCTGTCTCCTCTGGTGCGCCCAGTGTCTGTCGTCCCCCTCCCCCCCTCCCCCACCTCCTCCTCCCCGGCTATCTTCAGGAGCTCTTCATCAAAGGACAATTGTGGGGCTCATTTGTCTCTGCCTGGCCCTCGCACTGAACTTCCAGAAGCTAGAGACTTCCTGTGACAGCTGTGCCCCTCAGAAAAGCAACACTCAAGGGATAATCTAGGAAGTGATCGTTCAATTGTATAATTAGTTCAGCTCGGTTCAATTACTAGTTCTGTCATGACATTGCTGTGTGACCTTAAGCAAATTGCTTAATCTCTCTGAGCTTCAGTTTTCCCCTATGTCAAATGGGGATAAAATAGTATCTACCTCAAAAGATTGTTGGGTATTTGAACAAATCTGAGACACTTAGCATAATCCTCAGAGTCAATATTCATTTAAAAAAATTTTTTTTTAGAGATAGGATCTTGCTGTCTTTTTCCTGAGATGAAGTCTCTCTCTGTTGCCCAGTCAGGTTGGAGTGCAATGGCACAATCTTGGCTCACTGCAGTCTCTGCCTCCTGGGTTCAAGCCTCCCGAGTAGCTGGGATTACACGCACCCGCCGTCATGCCCAGGTAATTTTTGTATTTTTGTAGAAACGGGGTTTCACCATGGTGTCCAGGCTGGTCTTGAACTCCTGACCTCAGGTGATCCACCCTCCTCAGCCTCCCAAAGTGCTGGGATTATAGGCATGAGCCACCATACCCAGCCAGGCCTCTCTCTTTTGCTTGCAGAGCGCTGCCTTCTTGTGTCTTCACAGGGTTCTCTTTTGATCTGTGTTACCTATGGCCTAATTTCCTCCTATTGTAAGGATACTAGTCAGATTAGATGAGTCCACCCATTACGACTTCATTTTACCTTAATTACCTTACTAAAGGCCCTATTTCTACATACACTCAGGTGCCGAGGTACTGAGAACTAGAACTTCAACATACGAATTTAGGGGATCGTAATTCAGCTCACAACTTTTTTTTTTTTTTTTTTTTTTTTTTTTTTTTTTTTTTTTATTTTTTTTTTTTTTTTTTTTTTTTTTTTTTTGCTTTCTGTTCGTCTGTCTGGTCAACGCAAATGTGGAATTATTTCTAGAGTGCAGCTAGATCCACCAGCTCATGCCCAGAGTTTCTGGTTCCAGGTTTTATACTTTCCTCTTCTTAACATCTTTAGCATTCTGAAATTTAAATGAACCTAATGTTGTACATTAATGAACTAGTGACATACGTTTATATACTAACATTCATTGTTCTTTTACTGGTAAGTAGAGAGTGAAGTTAAAACATGGTTAGTATATTTAGTGTTTTGGGAATCAAGAAAAATTTAAATCAACCCTTCTGTACTGTGACTTTGTCAGAATGTAGCAGGTCAGGTTTCCATTAGCAGCCAGAGCAGACAGTTTCAAGCAGCCCTTTACTACAAATCTGATAAATACACAGTTAAACATTAAAGAACTGGAGAGACTGGTACTTGAGTATGAGAGCTGGAATGTGGAATCAAGCCCATTAAGATCCCACCTGGGTTTTCTCAGACCGTAAAGCAAGCTTGTCCAACACGTGGCCTATGGGCCACATGTGGCCAAGATGGCTTCCAATATAGCCCAACACAAATTGATGAAATTGGTAAACTTTTTATGAGCTTCTTTTTGGGGTTTTTTTTATTTTTATTTTTTAGCTCATCAGCTATTGTTAGCATTGGTGGATTTTGTGTACGGCCTAGGACAGTTCTTCCAGTGTGGCCCAAGGAAGCCAAAAGATTGAACACCCCATGTCTGATCCAATAATACAATCATTCCTACATATACACCTTGTTCCAGGGCCCACTTGAGATTAAGAAACTTTCCGAGGCTCTAGAGAAAGCTTTCCAGACCCCTGACAGATTAGAGATTAGACAGAGATTACATGAAACACTGCTGCTGGTAGGTGCACTCCCACATGTAGGCATGGAGCTGTAAGTGTATGTGCACCGGAGAAAAACTTGTGAGTTGGTCTGGTGAGTTACCCTAACCTTCTTGATGATTGTAGAAATAAACTCTTTTTTTTTTTCCCAGTTGGTCTGCCTCTCATTATTGGACCTCGAGAAAAAGCAGCCGGACAGACTACATTAGTATAGCAACAAGGACAGCAATAATAACCTTTCTCCAGTGACTGCTTCAGACTGAATTAAGATTTACTTTACTTAAGGGCCGGGCGCGGTGGCTCACGCCTGTAATCCCAGCACTTTGGGAGGCTGAGGCGGGTGGATCACGAGGTCAAGAGATCGAGACCAGGGCCGGGCACGGTGGCTCAAGCCTGTAATCCCAGCACTTTGGGAGGCCGAGGCGGATGGATCACGAGGTCAAGAGATCGAGACCATCCTGGTCAACATGGTGAAACCCCGTCTCTACTA
>NW_016107647.1:1970701-1978796 GCF_001604975.1 Cebus imitator
AAAAAAAAAAAAAAAAAAAAAAAAAAAAGAAAGATTTACTTTACCTTTACAGTGAAATAACTGGTGGTTCTCTATTGGACTCGTTTTTTTGTTTGTTTGTTTGTTTTGAGACTGGAGTGCAGTGGCGCGATCCTGGCTCACTGCAACTTCCGTTTTCTGGTTTCAAGCAATTCTGCCTCAGCCTCCCGAGTAGCTGGGACTACAGGCACGCACCATCACGCCTGGCTAATTTTTTGTATTTTTAGTAGAGATGGGGTTTCACCGTGTTGGCCAGGATGGTCTCGATCTCTTGACCTTGTGAAATATAGGCAAGAAAACAGTACATCCAATGTTTAACTTGAGGCAAGAGACAAAATGGCCCGTCCAATACACTGCAATTGTTTCACAGAGTAGATATGTAATAAATCTGATTTAGAATGGTTTATTTCAGATACACATTTTAGAAAATATGAGCCTGATCCTCCCTTATATCTGAATCTGTGTAGCTCCTATATGCAAATTACACAGAAAGAAAACTTCACTAGAGTGTATGTAGGAAACTTAGTTCTTGTTTTACACTTTCTGCAATTTAAATAAACACATCTTTTGTCGTTAATACCTATTAAGAATGGCAGACTAGGTTGATGCAAAAGTAATTGTGGGTTTTGCCATTATTATTATTTTTAACCTTTATTTACAAGGAACACAACTCCTCTTGACACAGACACAAACACAAACACATTCCAAGGAGGAACCCATTAAGAACAGCAACAAATTGAGGAGAACAATGGGGCCTTATGAACACTGGTCTGTGTACCTCAGACTAGGGATCCCTGGAAATGTTTTCTCAGATACGACATTTTATCTCCAAGACACAAAAAGAGACCTTGACCTGGAGGCACACCCACCTACAGGGTAGAAAGCTCCACACTCAATCTTCGGCATCATCAAACTGTCCTGTTTTAAAGACCATCTTTAAATAATGGGTTATCGGTGGAGGTGGATGGAGCCAGCTGGGGTCATAGATCATGTCTCCTTGTAGGACATGACTGATTCAGGGTTTGAGCTCTTGAGAAATGCTCTCCTGGATATTGTCAGCATCATATAGGTTCTCTTGATCTGTTTTCAGCTCCAAGGCCCAGTCCTCATTAAAAAGATTGGCAGGCTGTTCCTTGGGTGGACAGTTTGTCCCTTCTGACAGCTCCCAGGGATTCAGTTCTCCATCAGAGTCCTCATCCACAGCAAATCCTTTCTCTTCAGAATGGGTGCCCTCGCCCTGGGCTGGACTGTCATTAGGGACGCTCTGTGCTCCAACTGCTAG
The DNA here is from genome assembly GCF_001604975.1 of Cebus imitator. Taxonomy (NCBI): domain Eukaryota; kingdom Metazoa; phylum Chordata; class Mammalia; order Primates; family Cebidae; genus Cebus; species Cebus imitator. The sequence goes on from NW_016107647.1 coordinate 1,972,002, forward strand.
TCAATCCATAGCCTTCGCAGTCTCTCCTGACCAGAGTGGTCAGCTGCAGCAAAGGCAGCCTCTAGGCTTGGGGACGCACCTTTCGTGCGCTTGGCATCAGGGGCCCCCAGAGGGTTCTGCAGCCCCTTTGCCTAAGCCCTAGCAGCTTGAGGGTCCACGCCCAGCTGCCCAGGGCTTAGTGCCCTGGATATTGGGTGCCATTACTTTCCATTGCAAAGCCCACAATTACTTTTGCACCAACCGAATGCATACCAATATCAGTCTAAAATGTTGCTACCTTTCAAATTTTCTCCTTGCATTCTGAATATATATTTTAATAATATTAATGGAGGTAGATGAGTGAGAAAAAAATTATGGAGTCTATAAAATGAGTTATAAGTAAATGTCTCATGTTACATGAGAGGTATTTAATTAACTACTGAATGTGACTTCTATGTACAAATATATGGCTTATGCCATCCTGGTGAAAAATTACTTAGAAAACTATGTTTCTTTTTTATTAATTTTGAAACAAATGTTCATCTTCTCATTGAGCTCTGTTCTCTAACACTGGCAGAGAAGGATGGTTAATATAGTTGTCTTTCAAATGGTAACTAAGTTAATCTCATTTCTCTGTATAATTTATCAGACTAATAGGTACAACCAACAGGCATTTTCACGGACACTTGCTGTTCCAGACCTAAGTACTCCTGTCATCCTAAGCATGTAGGATACCATCAAAGGACCTGCCTTGCCAATTCATCTCACAATGTCTAGGCCGTCCAAATCCCAGTTTTGTGAATACAACCAAAAAAGAGAACTTTACACTCTATAACATTTTTGCCATTTTCAGATATTCATAGACTACAGATAAATTTTCTTCTTAGCTATCATTCTACACATACACATATACATTTCCATTATCCTGCAGATTCAAAAGGGATGAGGCAAGAGAAACATTAAAATGTGCTTTATTACATGATACAGACATTCTTGTATTTCTGATGCATACTTATTTTTTATTTTTAATGTTTAGGCTCTGATTGTCTCTATATTGGCATGCTAGCTAAGACAAGTTATAATCGGGCCCCAAGATGCAAGGGAATGGAGACAGACAAGTGTTTGGATCTCTGGAAACTCGAATGCATCTAACAGTAGGAATATATTCTGTCATCTGGAATATATCCCTTCTATTGTCTTTTCATCTTCACTGCCTTACTTTTGCTGCTCATACATGCATACTCTATTGTTAAATCATGCATCGCTTCCATCATGTAATTTTTAAAATCTCCTATAGTGTCCACAGCATGTATTAGTCATATGAAAAGTTCAATAAACACTGTGAGATAAGTAAAGAATTCTGGAGTCCTAAGTCCTCGTTTTCCTAAGGAGAAGGCCCTTTACTTCATTCACAGTATTTGAAAGTTTGAAGAGAGCAAGTACAACTGTTCTTCAAAATCTTTGTATGCTATGGTGGTCATTTTACATGCTGGCTAGATTCTATTAATTTATAGTTATGAATAGGTTTCAGAAAATGAATCAGTAACGAGAAATAAAGACTCAAAATTGTTTACGCCAATTTGTTTCTAAGTCCTAGTCCTTGTTCTAACCAGCACTTATTAACTTGTTGAGTCTTACCACACTTCTAATATTGCTATTAACATAATTCTTATTTCTAACAGGGTAAACTGAGGAAAGAAGTCAAATAATTTGCCCACAGACACAGCTTGCAACTAGTGAACAGGAGAAGAGAGTCTGGGTTGAATCTACAGAGATCCTGAATCTAGAATCCTTGTTTTTAACCAATATTCTATAGTTAAAACTTTCTCATAGAGATTCATATGCCATCCATTAATGAACAGCTCCGTCCAACCAAATAAACAATGTATGTCAAAGAATTGCTTTTACTTTGCAAATGGAGCTTTAAGACAAGTCCCCTAACAACCTAATTATATAGCTGACACATAGCGAATTCATAATGAAATCATTTTTTAAAATTATCTACTAAGTGACAACTTCTATTCTCTACTAGAAGGGATGCAGAAAAGAGTATATCCAACGGGCCCTGTCTAGAACCACTTGACATGTCTTCAGGGAGATCTTAAAGATAAAAATGAAACAAAAGGCAAGCATGCAGTAGGTAGTAAATAAGGAAGTGATAAAGATATTCAGCTCACATGACAAGTTCTGAATGGTTTGAAAAGAGGAAAATCACTGTGGGCTGCAGTGCTAGGAAAGATTGAGCTTCATGGTGTGAAGGGATTTGAACTAAATTTTACAGATGCTCCAAAATGTAGACCACTGGGAATGCCACAAAATCCTTTCCATTATAGATGAGTTAAGGAGTAAACACGTGGTTAAGAAAGAACATAGTATGCTTTTAAGATAAGAAGGATGTGAGTAGGACTAGAGGACACTGTGGATTTAACATAGTAGAGAGATTTGTGGTGAGACGGATCAACTAGTTTGATACTACATAAAACCTGGAGAGTAGGTAAATGCTTTACAATTTGAGATGTAGAAAATAGAAATCAGTGTTTTAGGAAGTAACTAAATAAAAGTGTTGTTCATGATATATAGAAACCTCTAGAAACTCAAGGCAGGGAAAGCAAATAGAAGGCCAGCAATCATTCAGTAATAAATGAATGAAAATCTGGCCTATAATGGTGACGATGGATAAGAAAAGTACTTAGTGAATAAATGGCTCAGGGGATACAGGGTAAGGGAGAGAGAAAATAAAAATTTAAAATAATAATAATTATTGTAACAACAACAACAATAGTAAGGTTGGATCCTGACTGGGGAAAAAAAAGTAATCATTTTATTAACGAAAATAGGAGGGATTCCAACCTGAGGTGGGAAAATGACTTCAGTATGTAAATTGTGAATTGACATTAACATATACAATATAAATGTTTCATAAATGTCTAGAGATTTCACACTGGTCCATTTTTGAGGAGATAAATTAGGAATTTGGACTTGGTGAATAGTAAACAATGAAGGTCTCAGTATAAATCATTATAATGATTGAGCTCTCTAAGAAGGAAAGTATGCCCATTAGTAAGAAGGAAGTTTCTTTGGGAATAGCTAGCATATGTATAGTCAGAAACAGGAAATATAGAAAGTAACATGTTATAGTATATGAAAGTGGTAGGAACAGCATTAAATGTCTTCTCTTTTGGTGCAGATTTGGTATTAAAAAATAGAATGTGGTCATCACAGAATTAAATGAAGTGTGATGTGAGAAGTGCAGAATAATAATTACAGAGTTCAGGTAAAGAAAAAAGCAGGCTAATTGATATGACAGAGTAGGCCAGATGTGATATTAACAGATTTTCTTCAAAGAGAAGGAACACTAAGTTCAAAGACATTGGGTGGAGCAGTGACAAATAGTGATGAGTTCCAGGCTTAATTTCAACTATAGTGGAAAACAAAGACCAGTAGAGTCAAAAAGTGTTATTGAAAATTTGAGGAAGACTGAGAAGTGAACTAAGGCATCACTATAAATAATGAAGTCATCAGAAAGATTTCTGAGAGAAGAGCAAAAGCAGAAGGATGACCATTTGGTTTAAATTGCCCGAGGAAATGGAAAGGAATCACCGGAGGCACTTACAGGAGGGTAGTGGGTAACGCAGCTTTCTCTACATGTCCCTGATATGCTTTTACATGTCAGTAAAGCACAGAACTATACATTGCAAATTCTACTTTATAAAAATCTTAAAAAGTTAATAAGGTTTAGACAAAAAGTTTCATAGTTTTCATAGTTTTGTTATTTCTTTTCCCCATTAAATAATCCTTTCCTGTCTCATTTGATCACTTTACTGTCACATATAGATTAATTTATAGCTCATGAATAAACCAGATATGATTATCATAACCTACTATTGATTTTCAAGAAACATAACAGATAAAACAAAAAAATAAAATGAGTTTTACAAATCAAAACCACACTTTAATGTATTCTTTAGGAGCTTGTGGAAATAGGATAATAATAACAACCCATCCACTGCCTGGATTCAGAAGCTACACATTCTTCCCCTCTATATATGTTTGCAGCCCATTTTCAGCTCACTCACTCCCAATCAGTGAGTGAGTCTGTTTCTCTATCCCTTGAATCTGGACATGGCCATGTGACTTTCCATGACCAATGAGACATTAGCAGTTGCTGTGTAAGCAGAGACTTATAAAATATCTTCACATATTGGGCCAGCGCTCATGTGGAACCCTGAGAACATCCCAAGGTACCCTACTGGATAATTACAGACTTGTGGCCTAATTAGTCAGCACATAGTCTGTCAACTGCCAGGCATATGAGAGAGGCCATCCTTAATCACCCAGCCGTCATCTGACCCACCAGCTGGCTACAGAAATTTGAAGAGCTAACACAGACCAGAAGAATTACATAGCCAGCCCATAAACAGTAGAATAAATAAGCAGTTGCTTTCGGTCACTGAATTCTGGAATGGTTTGTTTTGCAATCAAAGTTAATTGATATCAACTAATCTTTGAAGTACTAGAGAATGAATTTTTAAAAACCATATTTAATTAAATTTAAATTGACATTCAGTAAAGTGTTAAAGCAAACTAAATATGGCCTGAGAAGGACTTCATACTTCTATATTTGAGTCCCTGTGGACGAATTGCAACCTAACTTAATAGGCAGAGAAGATTAAAAACCTAATTTAGGAGAATGCACCTATAACAATAGCTGAGTCTTGTCCAATCCCAGTGGCCATATTTCAACCATTCATATACTCCTCAGTGTCCAAACTGTTTTCAAACAAGGCAAACACCAGCCTGCAACCAGTCCAGCTATTCTGTACTTCACTCCCAATTTCTGCATGTCATTTCCCTTTTTTTGTCTATAAATCTTCCTCCACCATGTGGCTGTGCTGGAGTCTCTTTGAATCTGCTGTGATTCTGTTGGTTGCCCAATTTGTGAATTGTTCATTGCTCAATTAAACTCCCTTAAAATTAATTTGGATAAAGTTTTTCTTTTAACAACAGAAATAATTCTGGTCAAGAATTAGGAACCTCAGTATCCCCAGCCTCCCTCACCTGTACAGATCTTACTTGGCTTGGCAATGATCTAATATTGGTATGCTAATTCCTATGTGAATCACTATCCCCAAGTCCACCCAGCATCTCTATCTTGCGATGAGTGTGTCAGTTTTCCAGTCTCCTTCTGTCCATCCTTCTCTCCATTTCTAATCAGCTTCACTAACTATAATAATTTCAGAGCCAACCACAGGTTTTTAGTAAAGATCAAGTTTTATAACAAACATTGGCTATAACTCTCTTTCACATGGACATAACTCAGCACTTTCTAATTCTGCAAACAGTAACCTGGTTAGATCTTCTAACATGATGTACTGGGGCAGTCTTCTAAGCCTCAACACCTATGCAGAAAACTTTTCAGCTTCCTCTCTAGTTATGGTTATAATTCTCAATATAAAACTATACCATCCCAAAATATCCCTCATTATTCTGAGTTAAAAGCAATTGAGAAACAGCAGACACAGGAAAAGCTCATCCATCTAAAGAATATCAAAGCATAAATTTCCCTTTGTGAATGTGTCCCCTTCTCTCAGACCTGAAAGAAAAACCTTTATCACCAGAGAAGAAGAAAGCACCAAGATGAACCCACACAAATAAAACCTTACAAAATAACTATTATCTTCCATTAATTTACAGCATGTATTTATCTTCTCATAATTTACACCCTGTAGAATCCCCAACACCTTTCCTTTGTCTAGTCAGCTCTCTACAATTTCTCATGCTTTGTTAAAAGGGCATATAACTCTTCCAGGTCTAATCTCTTCTTCAGGTCTTTACTCCAGGCCTTTACCTTTTTTCAATGAATGACTCCTTGTATATGCAAAAATTAACATCAAATAAAATTTGTATGCTTTTTCTCTTATTAACCTTTCTTTTATCTGTTTAATTCAAAGATCCCAGCCACAGAGGCTAAGGGGATAGAGGAAATGATTTTTCTTCCCCTACATCTACCACAGGACATCTTTTGAGACACTCAGAAAATTTTGAATTCATGGAAGCCAGACTGAAACTAATTTATAGCTGGCAACAAAATGAAGGGGAGATTTCCTATTTTCCTTTTCACTAATCATGACTGATTGCAGGTTCTACTCTCCATAATCAATGACCATGTAAGCCTTCCTTTTTCTTTGGACCATAAAAATTAACCTATGCTTCGCATCTTGCTAACTCCCTATGAACAATTTCCATTTTTTATTTTTACCCTGTTTCTATCTTAGCAATGAATAATAAAACAATGCTCCATTATACCTTTTCAATAGTTGTAATTGTCTAAATAGGTCATCTTAAAATTGATTTAGCTAATAAATGCAGATGGCTAAAAGTATCCTTTTCTGTTTTATGAAAACTGAAACTTGAAAAGCTAAAATTCTTACATTTTGAGAACGAATGTCTGCATTCTATAAGCAATTTAAAAATATATGCATTCTAAAAGCTGATTTTTAACCTTTTTAAGTAAAAAAAAAAAAATTCAAATATGCTTTGAAACACTCCTAAAAAAGTAAGGAAATAGCCCTTCTGAAGAAAAGAGGAAGACATTTCCAGTGAAATATAATTATAACTTAAAAGTGAAGTATTGCGAGCCGGGCCAGGTGGCTCAAGCCTGTAATCCCAGCACTTTGGGAGGCCGAGGCGGGTGGATCACAAGGTCAAGAGATCGAGACCATCCTGGTCAACATGGTGAAACCCCGTCTCTACTAAAGCTACAAAAAATTAGCTGGGCATGGTGGTGCGTGCCTGTAATCCCAGCTACTCAGGAGG
>NW_016107647.1:1978808-1994173 GCF_001604975.1 Cebus imitator
AAAAAAAAAAAAAATCATGGAGCTATACAGTATACGTAAAACTTGTGCACTTTATCACATATTCTAGAAAAATCAGTACAATTCTAAACAAGTGCGTTTCCACTTCTCTTTTAAATTTGTTTCATTTTTTAACTTTTATTTTAGGTATTTTAGGTATATCAGGGGTACATGTGCACGTTTGTTATATAGGTAAACTATGGGGGTGAAACAGGGGTTTGGTGTACAGATTTTGTCACCCAGGTGCTAAGCATAGCAACAGATAGTTCTTCCTTCTTCTTCTTTTTTTTTAAATTGAGAGAGAGTCTCCCTCTTGTTGCCAGGCTGGAGTGCAGTGGGGCGATCTCAGCTCACTGTAACCTCTGCCTACCGTGCTCAAGCGATTCTCTTGGCTCAGCCTCCCAAGTGGCTGGTATTACAGGTGCCCGCCACTATTCCCGGCTGATTTTTGTATTTTCAGTAGAGACAGGTTTTCACCATGTTAGCCAGGCTTGTCTAGACTTTCTGACCTCAGGTGATCCGCCCACCTCAGCCTCCGAAAGTGCTGGGATGACAGGTGTGAGCCACCACCCCCTGCCTAGATAGTTATTTTTCTGATCCTCTCCCTTATCCCACCCTCCACCCACAAATAGGCCCAGGTGTCTGTTGTTCCCCTCTTTGTGTCCGTGTGTTCTCAATATTTAGCTCCTGCTTATATTAAGGTGAGAACATGTGGTATTTTGTTTTTTATTCCTGATTTAATTTGCTAAGGATGATGGCTTGCAGCTCCAACCATGTTTCTGCAAAGGACATAATCTTGTTCTTTTTTATGACTGCATGGTATAGTATCCCATGGTGTATATGTACCACATTTTCTTTATCCAGTCTACCAGTGATGGGCATTTAGGTTGATTCTATGTCTTTGCTATTGTGAGTAGTGCTTCAATGAACATTCACTTGCATGTGTCTCTATGATAGAATGATTTCTGTTTCTTTAGATAGATACCCAGTAATAGGACAGTTGGGTGGAACAATAGTTCTGTTTTTAGTTCTTTGAGGAATCACCACCCTGCTTTCCACAATGGTTGAATTGACGTACACTCCCACCAGTAGTGTGCATTTCTTTTTCTCTGCAACCTCACCAGCATCTGCTTTTTTTTTTTTTTAACTTTTTAATAGTAGCCATTCTGACTGGTATGAGATGGTATCTCACTGTGGTTTTGATTTACTTTCTCTAACAATTAGTAATATTGAGCATTTTTTCATATGCCTGTTGGCTGCATGTATGTCTTCTTTTGAAAAGTGTCTGTTCATGTCCTTTGCCCACTTTTTAATAGGGTTGCTTTTTGCTTGTAAATTAGTTTAAGTTCCTTACAGATTCTGGATATTAGACCTTTGTCAGATGCATACTTTGCAAATATTTTCTCCCATTCTACAGGTTGTCGGTTTACTCTGTTGATAGTTTCTTTTGCTGTACAGAAGCTCTTTCATTTAATTAGATCCCATTTATTAATTTTCACTTTTGTTGCTATTGCTTCTGGTGTTTTTGTCATGAAACCTTTGCCAATTCCTCTGTCCAGAAGGTATTTCCTAGGTTTTCTTCCAGGATTTTAGAGTATTAGATTTTACATTTAAGTCTTTAATACATCTTGAGTTGATTTCCATTCTTAACAAGTGAATCTACTTAATCAAAACCCTAAATAAAGAATACTTCCAGTGTTCTATAAGTATTATAAGAACTAGGAAGATGAGAGTCACTTTGTAAGGTATTTGGGACACATTGCCCTAGACCAGAGCAGCCTCTAGCAACAGCAATGCCTGAGAAGGGGAAAGGGGATGTAAACTTGTTTCTCAAAGCATAGTCTAGGGGCCAGCAGTATTGGCATCATGTGGGAGCTTTTTAGACCTGCAGAATTTTGTGGCTCACTTCACACATAGTGAAACAGAACTTCCACTTTAACAAGCTCCTGAGATGTTTCATCTGCCCGGAATGGAAAACAAAGCACTGATAGAGACAGTAGGAAGACTAATTGTTTCACTTCAGTCAATTTTATCTTCCTAACTGGATTGTAAACTTCTTGAGGGCAGCGCTGAACAGGATTGGGGCACTCAGACTCCCAATTATGCTTCTTCCTAGCAGAATAACTTTGGGGTTTACTAGATTCCCTTAGTCTCAGAATATAAAGTGGGAATAATAACAGTATCAGTATTAATACATCCTTCATTGGGTGTTGTAAAGATTAAATAAAATTCTGTTTGTGGCCGGCCGCGGTGGCTCATACCTGTAATCCCAGCACTTTGGGAGGCCAAGCCAGGCAGATCACAAGATCAAGAGATCAAGACCATCCTGGCCAACATGGTAAAACCCCATCTCTACTAAACATACAAAAATTAGCTGGGGGTGGTGGCGTGCACCTGTAGTCTCAGCTACGCTGGAGGCTGAGACAGGAGAATCACTTGAACCTTGGAGGCAAAGGTTGCAGTGAGACGAGATCGAGCCACTGTACTCCAGCCTGGCGACAGAGCAAGACCTCATATCAAAAAAAAAAAAAAAAAAAGTGAAGTATTGCTACCAGGAGTCTTGAAAATGCAATCTAAAAATATTATAAAGCTATTATTTACAAGTTTGAACCCTAATCACAAACATGAGAATTATATCTCATTGCAATTTGTTGACAGTATTCAGCTGGAGATTAAACAAAGGTCAATGTCTATAAATAAGAGAAAAGAAAGGCAGATAGGAGGCAACTTTCCTGTCATTTAACATGGTTGCTAATTCAATTAAAATTACAAACACGCATATCTATGAGATTTAGCCAAATAATTTACTAATGGTATCTATTTTAACATTTAAAAGTGGTATTTTAACATTTAACTAATGGTATCTAACAGTATCTGTTTTAACATTTAAAAGTGATTATCTTAAAATGCTTCTTTTTTTTTTTTGAAAAGCCAGGCTGTAGTGCAGTGGCTCGATCTCAGCTCACTGCAATCTCTGCCTCCTGGGTTCAAGCAATTCTCCTGCCTCAGCTTCATGAGTAGCTGGGACTACAGGTGTGTGCCACCACGCTCAGCTAATTTTTTTATTTTTATTTTTAGTAGAGACAGGGTTTTACCATGTTGGTCAGGATGGTCTCAATATCCTGACCTTGTGATCCGCCCACCTTGGCCTCCCAAAGTGCTGGGGTTACAGGTGTGAACCAGCACGCCTGGCCAATGCTTCGTATTTTTAAGAACAAACTTATAGCTATTGTTGAAAATATATAGTTCTCTCAATACCATTTCTCTTTCTTTTCTCTTTTATCTCTCCAGAGAAAGCAAGATGTTGATGGTGCATGATTTTTAATGTGCTTAATTTTTAAATTTTGAACTAATTTTATGCTTAAAGTTTCAAACATTAGTGCAGGAAGTTACCTTCTATTTTTAGTGAAAATGTCTCACATAATAATTTTATAATTATCAAGAAATTGCTAAAATTTAAAACTATTACTATGTTATTTTGAAAACAATATGTTGTATTGTTTACATAGTTTTCAATATTACATCAACCATAATATTATTTGACAACACTTTTATTGTATTATTTGTTTTAATCAAATTGTGTTTAAGATAACTATGTAAACAGATATAGCACTAGTTCTTTTTTTAAAGTACTGCACAATATACCATTACTCTCTCTAAAAGTGTGAATTGCTGGGTGAAAGTATTTGTACTATGTCAAAATTTCAAAATATTACAAATAGCTTTTCAGAGTAGTTGTATAAAATTGTCATTTTCATCAACAGTGCATGAAAGTCCAGTTTCTCCTCATTATAAAAGTTTTTAAAACTTTTGCCAAATTATGGGTAGAAAATCTCATGGTTTCATTATACATTTTCTTCATGGTTGAAGAGATTGACTATACTTTTTAGTATAATTATGTTTTCTTTTCTGTCCGCTAGCTTGACTTGTCCATATTTATCTTCTCTGTGATGGTACATTACAAACTTCCTTTGTAATCCTTTGTTACTTTTAAGGATTACAACTACACACCACTACTGTTTTGTTTTGTCTTTTAAATTTCTTCATAGATTCTGCTGCAAAGAGTTTTTAATTTCAATGGGATAAAACAAACCAAACTTATACTTCCTCATTTGTTGTCGTGTGTAATTTATGAAATTTGTTCTTACCCTCAGTTTATAAAAATATTCTATATTCTTTGACATTACAAAAGCTTATTATATTTACATTATTAAAATACTTAAAATTTATTTTTGAATAGAGTTTTAGTTGGAGATAACATTTTGTTTCATGTTTTCCATATAATTGTTCTGGCATAATTCATTAAATGCAGTTTATTACATTTTAATTTATTTGTAATGCCAGCTTGGCAACATATAACCAATTTCTTGCTGTGGCTCTAAATGTTCAGTAGCAGACTCACTTGAAGGCAGAATAGACCCTGACGGGGCCTCGAGATCAGGCAGCATTACTGTTGAAGAGAAAGATACAAATATTGTCAGGTTTCTTGCTGTGGTCCTGGATGTTCAGCAGCAGGCTCACTTGAAGGCGGAACTGACCCTGAAAGATCTCCCATCTACATTCAGAATTTGGGGGTGGGGAGGAAAAATCCAGGTCTTGGGGGAAGGTAAGGAGGAAAACCCCTCGGTGGATAGACATTTCTCACTGGAAATGGAGCATATAGTGGACCTGGGAAATCTCTTGGTGGAAAATCATGTGGAGAAACTCCAAACTCGGTTCCTGGAGGAGATGGGGGGAAAGGAGGTCCTCTTCTCATATGGGTAGCATATGGGTAATGCTCTCGGGCTGTATTTTGTATTTGGAACATGAAGTGCCTAAGGATCTTTTTGTAAAAGTCCAAATTGAAACTCTCTTTTAGTTAATTTTTGTGTGTTATGAGCATTTTCTTTCCTTAAATCTTTGAGGTTTCCTTCAGCAGTCTGAGCTGCAAACCAGTTATCATGTGCTTTTTTCCCGTGGGGAATAATCTTCCTTTGATAAGAATGACTTGTTCTTTCCAACTCTTCTTCAAGATCCTTGGCTTGCTTTCTATAGGTCTCCAGCTCATTAGTGGTATAGTTCATCTTTTCATCTACTTTATAAATTTTCTCTTTTTTCTCTAACTGGTAATTTTCCTCTACTGATAATTTTCCGTAAAGTTTCATTGCAGTTTCTTGATATAATTCAGTCATTACTTTAAGTTTCTGTTCAAGCTTCTGATTTTCACTTTCAAAATATGTGTTTTCTGACTGCAAAGATGCTTCTTCAATCTGAAGATTTTTAATATGCTTTCTAAGCTCTTTCTTTGTTTTATCAACTTCAGATAACTGAATATAAATTTGGTTCCTTTCTCCTATTAAAGTTTGTAAAGAAGCATGTAACTTAGCAGCATGAATCAGTTTCTTCAAAGCTCCTTTTGGAGGTTCACCTAAGCAAGCACCATTTTCTGATTGACTGTTCATTTCTAATTTCAAGTTATTATCATCTGCTCTGTCTTCTCCATGCATAGCAGCCCAAGCTTTCATCTCCAGCAAGTGTTCATTCGGAGTCTTGATGTGATCATCTTCACCATCTAGAACTTGTTCTGTGTGTACTTTGGAGTCTTCCAATGTTATTTTCTGTTTATTAAATTCACTCACCTGTTCTTTCCATACTTCAGCTTCTTGCAAAAGCTGTTTCTGGCTTTCCTGAAGTTGAGAATTTTCATTCAAAGCATCTTTCATTGCTATTTTCAGTTGTTCTCCATTCATTTGAAAATCTTGAAAGTCATTTTGGCTTCAACTATTTGTGATTTGGGAGACTTTGACTCATCTTGTACAGGCTGTATCCTTTTTGAAATATTCGCCATCAACTCGTCTTGTTCAGAATGCTTAGATTTCTCTTCTTTTAACTTTTTCTAGACAGAGTATTTTGTCCTCAAGTTCAGAATTGGAGCTGTTCAGCTTTTCACAGGCTGCCTCCAAACTCTGTGCTTCTGCTGCCTCCTTCTCAAAGCGGGCATTCTTTAAAAATAACTACTTCATAGCCTTCATACTCTTTTTGAACAAGGCTAGATTTTTCAGGTAGTTTACATTTTGGTTCAATCAGTCCAGAAAGCGTTACAGCAAGCTTTTTCTCTCTTCCCACATAAAGCTGACTCCTAAGTGATCTAAAACTTCTCCACAAAAAAAGGGGAACAGCCAAAAATCCAACAATAGCTGCCCATATCATTAATTCCCATGGAAAACCATAAGGATTAGAATCTGATTCCACACTTTCAGGCAGTATTCCCACAATCCTGCCTAGCTCCTCCAAGACCAGCCCCAAGTACGGCTGACGGGCAGCTCCGGGCTCCTCCATAGCACCAAGGCTGCTTGGCTATCGCCGCAGTAATCCCGGCCTGCTGGGGTCACTATAAACACCAAGAACACAAAGCCGGCCGGGCGCGGTGGCTCAAGCCTGTAATCCCAGCACTTTGGGAGGCTGAGGCGGGTGGATCACGAGGTCAAGAGATCGAGACCAACCTGGTCAACATGGTGAAACCCCGTCTCTACCAAAAATACAAAAAAGTTAGCTGGGCATGGTGGCGTGTGCCTGTAATCCCAGCTACTCAGGAGGCTGAGGCAGGAGAATTGCCTGAACCCAGGAGGCGGAGGTTGCAGTGAGCCGAGATCGCGCCATTGCACTCCAGCATGGGTAAGAAGAGCGAAACTCTGTCTCAAAAAAAAAAAAAAAGAACACAAAGCCTTCAGTCTGGAACCCAATCTGCACGCTCAGCAATCGGAGTGGAGCTGGCTGCAGGGGGAGCTTGGGGACGCGGCGGGAGGCGGGGGGCACCAGAGAACAGGTAGCCTTCACTCTGGAACCCGTATCCGCCTGGCAAACGGAGCGGACCACTGCAGGGCCAGCTGCAGGGGGAGCTGGGGGACACAGACACTCACAGTCCTCACAGACCCACGCTGCCCTCCCCGACCTCCTTGTTACACTTTACATCCTGTGGCAGCGCAGGTCCCACCGACCCTCATGTAACTTTTTTTTTTTACTGGTAATATATTGTGTTAATTACTTTAGCTTTTTAATAATAAAAATATTCGTCAAGGAGTGACTACAAATTTATATTTCTTCAAAATTGCCTTGGCCATTGTTCACATTTTGCTCTTCTATGTGAATTCTACTATCAACATGTGAAGTTTCATTAAAAAATCATTTTGGCTGTTTTTGTTTTTGTTTGTTTTCAGAAACAGGGTCTCACTCTGTCCCCAGGCTAGAGTGCAGTGGTGCAATCAGAGCTGACTATGGCCTCAAAACCCTGGACTCAAGAGCTCCTCCCACCTCAGCCTTCCAAGTAGCTAGGACTACAGGTGTGTGCCCCCACACGGAGACATTTTGGCATTTTGAATTGCATTATATTTACAGATAATTTGGCACCTGATGCAAATTTCCATAGCTATGGAAATTAACTTTTTGCATGAAAGTAACATTTTCCCTCTTTAAAATTATCTTTTATGTCCTTCACAAACATTTTGTATCTACCTCACAAGGTTGTTAGGTGTTTGAACATATCTGAGACACTTAACATAATCCTCAGAGTAAATGTTCATTTAAAAAAATTTTTTTTAGGGACAGGATCTTGCTCTGTCACCCAGGCTAGAGTGCACTGGCATGATCATATCTCACTGCAGCCTTGACCTCCTGGGCTCAAGTGATTCCCCCATCTCAGCCTAAATGTTCATTTTCATGATCAACAATTGTTATTGTTAATCTCCTCATTCATTCATTCATTCATTCATTCACTTATTTTCTAAACTAACATCAAGTGCCTACTATGTGCCAGGTCCTGTGCTAATTTCCAGAGCTGAAAAATAGAGATGAAAATACTTTTCCTCTTTATGTGATAGGCTGGTTTGAAGCCAGCAATAGCAAGAGTTAGATTAGACACTAAGTACTTCCAAGTATGACAGGTTAGCAATTCCAGAAGTGGAAAAAGGGAAATTGAGGGAAGTTGGACTCTTCTAATGGGAAGCGAAGTTGGTTCAGAAAACATTTGGACTACTAAGACTCATAACTCTGAAACACACTGGTGGGGTGCTGAGCAGGAGAAGAGGAGGAAAGATGTATTTTTCCAGGTAACATTTGGTGCATCTGAGATGAGCCCTATGAAATTTACAACATTTTCCTGAAGAGGCAGATGACCAGTATTTTGATTCTTAAGCTCCAGCCTGGTAAGATTGGGATGAAGAGAAGCTGATGAGAAATAAATGAAACAGGTGCCAAAATTTCTTCTTTGCCAATAAAAGAAAGTTACGATTTAAAATTGGCCGTGTGTCTGCAGTAAGTAGGAGAATAGGATGTAATAAAGAGAACTCTCTTCTGTAACAGCTCTATCCACTGGAGGCCCCTGGAAGGAGGGGTGGCTGGGCACACAGGGCACCAACAGCTCAGCTGGGGCCTCTCCCTCCTGTAGCAGGTGCAGGAGCCCAGACCATGTGGCAATCGATTTCATGGGGCACTGCAAATGCAGAACTCTAGCATGGCTGCAAATGACTGCATTACAACTGTGGTTCTGAAATTTGGGCATCATAATTCCCTGGAGGACTTTGTGACAACACAGATTGCTGGGTCCCACTCCCAGAGTTTCTGATTCAGTAGCTCTGGAGGTGGGACCCAAGACTGTACATTTCTAACAAGTTTCCAGATGATGCTGGGCCACACTTGGAGATGCACTGCTTTCAATGAACTTTTTTTTTTTTTTTTTTTTTTTGATTTTTTTTCTTGTTGCCCAGGCTGGAGTGCAAAGGCGCAATCTTGAGTCACCACAACCTCCGCCTCCCAGGTACAAGTGATTCTCATGCCTCAGCCTCCTGAGTAACTGGGATTAGAGGCATGCGCCACGACACCCGGCTAATTTTGTATTTTTAGTAGAGATGGAGTTTCTCCATGTTGGTCAGGCTGGTCTCGAATTCCTGACCTCAGATGATCCACCCACCTTGGCCTCCCAAAGTGCTGGGATTACAGGCGTGAGCCACCACGCCTGGCCTCTCAATGAACTTTTAAGGCTCTTTCTAATGCCAGGATTCTAGCACAAGGTCCACTCAGTTCTGGGAAGTGGAAGCCAAGAGGAAGCACCTGATGCAATGTGGAAAAAGGAATAGGAGGTCATGAAAGGCTTCCTGGAGGAGGAGGTATCTGCATTGAGTTTGAAGCAGGAAAGAATTCCTAGCAAAGGAAGCAGAATTGAGTGGGCTGAAGAGAGAAATGGTTTGGTTTGTGACTGGATGGGGTGTGTGGTGGGGGATGTGGCCAGGGCAATGGGCAGCCTCCAGATCACAAAGGGCCTTGAATGGCAGCCCAAGAAACTTGACCTTCATCCTGAGGGCCAGGGAGTGTTGCTGAGAGCTGTGAGCAGGAGGGCGACATAATCACAGTCGACTTTCAGAATGATATCTCCATAAGGCAGGGGAGAAGGGGGTTCAGTTGTGACTATCTCCTTCCGACAGAAGAATAAACTGGAGCTCAGAACATAGAAATGACTGGCCCAACACCACAGCTTGAGAGTGCCACAGCCAGGACCTACCCTGGTTTGCCTAATACTGAGTGTGCACTTCTGCCTGCCACGCCACAAGGGTTTGGAGGAGGGGGACCTGAATCCCAAACCTGGCTCCGCCCTGTCTACTGGAGCCTCAGGGTTCTGACAAGGATCACAGTCTACCCTCTCTGGCCACTGGGAGGACTACTGAGTAAAGGGCCAGTTTATTACAGACGCAGCTTTAACGTTGGTGAGGTCATAGGAAAGGTGGCTGAGCAATCACGGGGGCTGGGGGCGGCAGGACAGTGCCAGACCAGAGGAGCCAGGGCTCTGTCGTCAGAGCTGCTGCTTTGTGCTGACAATGATGTCCTCAGAAGTGCGATGTTCCCTGAGTCATCAGGTCCAGACACAAAGGGGCTTTGCGCCTGCCCACCCCGTGTCAGAGCTGCTGCTTCTCCCTGCTCTGAGGGATGTTCTCTGCAGAGGCAACAGCAGCCCCACTTCCTAGCTCTGCTCTCAGCCGGCGCTAATGAGGTATTTGGAGAGCCCTGGAGGTCACAGGGACCCAGGGCCTTGGGAGGGGAGAATCATCATGGGCAAGATCACACCCTGACCCACAGAGGAATACTTACATGATACCCATCAGTGGACCTCACAAAGCCAATATGTGGGAACTTACAGCAGTATATACATCCCAGCCGGCAGACCCACTGGGGGCTCCTTTTACTCTTCAAACCAGTGGTTCTTGACCTTCCTGGATCGTAGACCTGTTTGAGAATTTGGCAAAAGTTCAAAACTCTTCCTCAACAAAAATTAAATGCAAACCGATAAAGTAATAATCCCAAGAGCTGGCATGTATGAATAATTTGCTACGTGCCAGGCACCAAGTTAAATTGTAACACACCTTATCTAATCTTCAGCACACCCTAGTAAGATAGGTTTACCATCTCCACTTTGAAGGTAGGTGGACTGAGACACAGAGAGGTTGTTAGTGCCTAGAGGTGCTGCAGCTCGTTAGTGTACTCATCAGACTCAGCTAGTTGAACTCACACCTAGGCCTGTTTAACTCCAAAGACTGTGCTCTTAACAAACTCACTCTGCCACACATATTCATACAGACACACATAACTTTGGAAACAATTTCAGGACATGATAAACCCATGAAAGCCCTGAGCAGCATCCTTCCTGAGCCCTAGAGACATAATTCCCTTCTTCCCTCCTCAAAGACCTCACAGGTCAGTGGGGAACAGACATGTCCCTTGGTGGTCAGTGCTGTGAAGGAGGAGTTGGAACCACAGAGGAGAGTCATCCAGCCCAGCCAGAGGTGTCAGGAAGGACTTCCCAAATACAGTAATGTCATTGAGTCGCTGGCTGTTAAGGGATAGGTGGGCAAGGGCATTCCTGGCAGGCAGAATGGTAGGGACAAAGTGTGGGAGCAGGAGAGAGCATGGCATGTTTGGGGACAGTGAGAAGCTAAGGGGAGTGACAGCAGATGGTGGGGACCTTGAGGACTGGAGAGTAACGAATGATGAGGCTGAAAATGTCAGGTTCTGTAGCAATCAGGCTGATTTTTCTTTTCTTTTTTTTGTTGAGATGGAGTCTTGCTCTGTCACCCAGGCTGGAGTGCAGCCTCCACCTCCCAGGGTCAATTGATTCTCCTGCCTCAGCCACCTGAGTAGCTGGAACTACAGACAACTGACTAACTTTTGTATTTTTAGTAGAGATGGGGTTTCACCATGTCGGCCAACCTGATCTCAAATTTCCGACCTCAGGTGATCTGCCCGCCTCAGCCTCTGGAAGTGCTGGGATTATAGACGTGAGCCACGTAGTTCTTCTCTCTGAACAGGTGATTCTTATTAACAAACAAGTGTTCTGTGTTTTCTCATAGAACAAAATTAACCAAGCAGGCAGCTGGTGCCTGCTTACCACTGATCAAAGACAAACTAGAGAGTATTCTCCACGAGGAAGCCACGGAGACAGTCACATATCCTGTGCTTAGAGAATTGTTTTTAACTGGTGTAATATATGCATATACTGTTTACTACTTTAGAACACCTGAGCAGTTTTCTGCTTGGTGGTGGGGGTGGGGGGGCTGGGGGCTGGCTCAGTTTTTCTTGCCATCACTCTCAGCAAACAATATAGTCCATCATATACTCAGTAGTAGGGGCCAGGGAAGTGGTTGGCAGGCGGTGCAGGTGAGCGAAAGGAATAAGTATTCCCTCTCAGAAACATGCTAAAATCAGTCTGATGTTTATAGATTGTATTGGTCAGAACTTGTTCTATTTGAAAAAAACGCAAATGACTTAAGAGTGGGATTTATTGGCTCATGTAACTGAAAAGGCCAAGAGTATTAGGCACGGCTGGACCCAGGTGCTCAAATAAAATCAGCGGATCTCTCTCTCTCTCTCTCTTAACTGTCTTCTCTTGGTTGGGTTCATTCTCAATTAATGGGTTCTTTCTTTGCACTGGTAAAACAGCCTCTAGTGGAGCAAGGGTAAATCTTATCAGTTTAGTAACTGAGGGGAAACAGAGGGCCTCTCACCAAACATTCCAGTAAAGGTCTGGGAGTTGGCTCTCATTCTGACTTGGCTTTGCCCACCCTTGAGCCAATCACTGCGGCTGTGGTTGAGGAGGTGGAAGGTGGGGTGATTGGCCAGGTCTGGATCTGGCTCAGGGCTCAGAAGTAAGGATCCCCCAAACTGCTTCCTGGCTGTGTGACCTCAGACAAAGTATGCATCTCTCTGTGCAGAAATTTCCTTACCATGGGCAATTTAGGATGATGCACTTAAAACAGGTAAGTCCTTAGTTCAGTTAAGGTGCGTCCCATAAGCATAAGCAATGCTGCCTGAGGACGTGGTGTGGAGGTGTGTAAGTGCCCAGACTCTGGAGCCTGCAGGTCTGCTTTCCACTGGGGCTCTGCCATGTCCCAGCCCGGCAGGAGACTTTAGCACAAGAAAACTTGGGGCCTCAGTTGCCTTGTGGGGATAATTGTGTTACCTCCTGGGTGTGAAGATAAATAAGTCAAACAGGCTGAGTGTGGCGGCTCATGCCTGTAATCCCAACACTTTAGGAGGCTGAGGTGGGCAGATTGCTTCAGGTGAGGAGTTTGAGACCATCCTGGGCAAATGGCGAAACCCCATCTCTACAAAAAAATACAAAAATCAGTCAGGTGTGGTGGTGTACACCTGTAATCCCAGCTACTTGGGAGGCTGTGGCAGGAGGATCACTTGAACCTGGGAGGTGAAGGTTGCAGTAACCCAAGATCCCACCATTGCACTCCAACCTGGGCAACAGAATGAGACTCTGTCTCAAAAACAAAAACAAACAAATAATAAATAAATCAAAATACATCATATACTTAGGACAATGCCTACACAGATAAATGCCAAGTATTAGCTCTTCTCATTGAGTGTTACTATAAAGTGATACCTGAGGCTGGGTAATTTATAAAGCAAAAAATTTAAAAAATATATTTGGCTTATGATTCTGATGGCTGGAAAGTTCAAATTGGGTATCTGCATCTGGTGAAGGCCTCAGACTGCTTCCTCTCATGGCGAAGGGGGAAGGGGAGCCTGTGTGTGCAGAAATCACATGGTCAGAGAGAGAGATTGAAAGAGTGAGTGTGGGGAGGTGCTGTGCTCTTTATAACAACCAGCTTTCAAAAGAACTCACAGGCTGGTCATGGTGGCTCACACCTGCAATCCCAGCACTTAGGGAGGCGGAGGCAGTTGGATCATCTGAGGTCAGGAGTTCGAGACCAACCTGGCCAACATGGTGAAACCCTGTCTCTACTAAAAATACAAAATTAGCCGGGTGTGGTTGTGCATGTCTGTAATCCCAGCTACTCGGGAGGCTGAGGCTGGAGAATCACTTGAACCTGAGAAACTGAGGTTGCAGTGAGCCAAGATCGTGCCATCACATTCCAGCTTGGGCAACAAAAGCGAAAACTCTGTCTCAAAAACAAAAACAAAAAAAAACCTCAGAGAACTCACTCACCCCTAAGGGAGGGCATTATCAACTGCTGGTATATAGTATGCTGAATATGTCAGCAGTTCTCAATGTTTTGGCCTCAAAACTTCTTCATGCCCTTAAATATTATTGAGAACCCCAAGGAACTTTGAATTATGTAGATTATATCTACTGATATTTCCTATACTAGAAGTTAAAATGAGAGTTTTAAAATGCTTATTGATTAATTTTGAAGTAGAAATAAATCCATTATCTAATTATCTATTAACACAAATAACATATTTTCATGAAAAATAAGCTATTTTTGCATATTTAAAAAATATCTGACTTCGGTTCTGGCTTCTCTTATCTGCTTCTGCATTTAATCCGTTGTTTTGGTTGACATATATGAAGAAAACCTGGCGTCACACAGACGTGTAGTTGAAAAAGTGAAGACCACAAAGATTCCCTCAAAGGATAATAGGACAACTTCGAGAACAGCTGGTATACGTCAAGCACGAGAGCCAACATGCTGTTCAGCTTGGAAGCAGGCTGCCTGGATTTAAATCTCAGATGTGTGGGCAAGCCACATAAACACCCTGTGCCTCAGTTTCCCCCCTAGAGAAAGGGTCAAATGACTTGTTTTCTATGGCAAGACTAGAGCAGTGCTTGGCATATACTAAGTGCTCAATAAATACTGACTTATAATCATTGGCTCCGTGCCTGGCACGAGTAGGGGCTCCCTTTTCTTCCCAAGCCAGGCATCCCCTCAGAAATCATCTTTAACCTGCCAGGAATGGCCTGGGTTCCATGCTCTCCAGGGCTGCCCTGAGACCTTGAGCTCCAAGGGAAACCCAGCTAAGCCCAGTGTGTGCCTTGTGCCATCTCTCTGGCCACAGGCCCAAAGCAGCCTTGCAGTGTGTGTGTGCCAGCCTCCTGCACGTCGGACTGGGTGTACCTGCGTCGGAGCTGAGACAGTTTCCTCCCCAGCAGCTGGCGATTAGGAAGTCACTCTCTATAATGGATGAGGCCTAATCAGCCTGCTGATAATTGCCAGGCCCAGAACGTGGCTGAGGCTCAGGAAAGATGATCCCCGAAGACAAGAGCCACTTAAATCCTGGCATTGACCACGGGTCCCCTTGGTAACCGATAACTCTTAGCACAATTTAGCCACTGAGCTAATTGATGTTCTCCACGGCAGTCGGCTCATACCCCGGCAGTCAAAATGGGTTCTAATTGGCAACATCCTTCAGGTAAGAAGCCCCACATGTTCTCATGCTACCCGAGAGACCCCGAGCAGGAACTGAGTCTCTCATCAAACCAGTCCTGTGATTGTTTCCAATTAATCAAACTAAGGTTTGCAGAAATAACTAATTAAAAAACATATCAGAGGAGGTCGTGACATTGAGGTGTTTCACAGCAAAGCAGGACAGGCACCTTCCCTGAATGTGAGAGGCAACTCCTTGAAGAAATGTTCCACAGCTATCAAGGCTGCCCAGGTGAGGCACAGCAGGTGTAGTTGACAGACCATTGGACTTGGAGTCTTCCAGAGCTGGGCATGGGTCTGGAGCCGCAGGTATATCACTTCATCTCGCTGAGTCAGGCCTTTCTCACCGTAAAGTGAGGGTATTCATGGTGCTGGAAGTGCCTTGTTTAAGGCCCAGCGCATGGTGGCTTCTTTTATATATATATATATATATATTTGTAATTGCATTTTAGTTTCCGGGGTACATGTGCAGAACATGCAGGATTGTTGCATAGGTACATACATAGCAATGTGCTTTGCTGCCTCCATCCCCATCACCTATATCTGGCATTTCTCTCCATGTTATCCCTCTCCAACTCCCTACCCGCCACTGTCCCTTCCCTAGTCCCCCACAACAGACCTCAGTGTGTGATGCTCCCCTCCCTGTGTCCATGTGTTCTCATTGTTCAA
>NW_016107647.1:1994568-2062496 GCF_001604975.1 Cebus imitator
ATCCTCTCCAGCATCTGTTGTCTCCAGATTTTTTAATGATCACCATTCTAACTGGTGTGAGGTGGTATCTCAATGTAGTTTTGATTTGCATTTCTCTAATGACCAGTGATGATGAGCATTTTTTCATATGTTTGTTGGCCTCATATACGTCTTCTTTTGAAAAGCGTCCATTCATCCTTTGCCCTGGGTTTGTTTGTTTTTTTCTTGTAAATCTGTTTTAGTTCTTTGTAGATTTTGGATATAAGTCCTTTGTCAGATGAGTAGATTGCAAAAATGTTTTCCCGTTCTATTGGTTGCCAGTTCACTCTAATGATGGTTTCTTTTGCTGTGCAGAAGCTCTGGAATTTAATTGGATCCCATTTGTCTATTTTGGCTTTTGTTACCAATGCTTTTGGTGTTTTAGTCATGAAGTCCTTGCTTATGCCTATGTCCTGAATGGTTTTGCCTAGGTTTTCTTCTTCTAAGGTTTTTATGGTGTTAGGTCTTATGTTTAAGTCTTTAGTCCATCTGGAGTTAATTTTAGTGTAAGGTGTCAGGAAGGGGTCCAGTTTCTGCTTTTTGCACATGGCTAGCCAGTTTTCCCAACACCATTTATTAAACAGGGAATCCTTTCCCCACTGCTTATTTTTGTGAGGTTTGTCAAAGATCAGATGGTTGTAGATGTTTGGTGTTGCCTCCAAGGCCTCTGTTCTGTTCCGTTGGTCTATATTTCTGTTTTGGTACCAGTACCATACTGTTTTGATTACTGTAGCCTTGTAATATAGTTTGAAGTCAGGTAGCGTGATGCCTCCAGCTTTGTTCTTTTTGCTTAGAATTGACTTGGCTATGCAGGCTCTCTTTTGGTTCCATATAAAGTTTAAGGTGGTTTTTCCAGTTCTGTGAAGAAGGTCATTGGTAGTTTGATGGGAATAGCATTGAATCTATAAATTACTTTGGGCAGTATGGCCATTTTCATGATATTGATTCTTCCTAACTGTGAGCATGGAATGATTCTCCATCTGTTTGTGTCCTCTCTTGAGCAGTGGTATGTAGTTCTCCTTGAAGAGGTTCTTTACTTCCTTTGTTAATTGTATTCCTAGGTATTTTATTCTCTTTGTAGCAATTGTGAATGGCAGTTCGTTCTTGATTTGGCTCTCTTTAAGTCTGTTATTGGTGTACAGGAATGCCTGTGATTTTTGCACATTGATTTTGTATCCTGAGCCTTTATTGAAGTTGCTTGTCAGTTTCAGGAGATTTTCAGCTGAGACGATAGGGTCTTCTAAATATACAATCATGTCGTCTGCAAATAGAGACAATCTGACTTCCTCCTTTCCTAACTGAATACCCTTTATTTCTTTTTCTTGCCTAATTGCTCTGGCTAGAACTTTCAATACTATATTGAATAGGAGTGGTGAGAGAGGGCATCCTTGTCTAGTGTCAGATTTCAAAGGGAATGCTTCCAGTTTTTGCCCATTCAGTATGATATTGGCTGTGGGTTTGTTGTAAATAGCTTTTATTATTTTGAGATACATTCTGTCAATACCTAGTTTATTGAGAGTTTTCAACATAAAGGGCTGTTGAATTTTGTCAAAGGCTTTCTCTGTATCTGTTGAGATAATCATGTGGTTTTTGTCTTTGGTTCTGTTTATGTGATGAATTACGTTTACAGACTTGCATATGTTGAACCAGCCTTGCATCCCCAGGATGAAGCCTACTTGATTGTGATGGATAAGCTTTTTGATGTGCTGTTGCAATCAGTTTGCCAGTATTTTATTGAAGATTTTTGCATCTATGTTCATCATAGATATTGGCCTGGAGTTTTCTTTTCTTGTTGAGTCTCTGCCGGGTTTTGGTATCAGGATGATGTTGGTCTCATAAAAGATTTGGGGAGGATTCCCTCTTTTTGGGTTGTTTGGAATAGTTTCAGGAGTGGTACCAGCTCCTCTTTGTAAGCCTGGTAGAATTCGGCTGTGAACCCATCTGGACCTGGGCTTTTTTTGGTTGATAGGCTATTAATTGCTGCCTCAACTTCAGCCCTTGTTGTTGGTCTATTCAGGGATTCGACTTCTTCCTGGTTTAGGCTTGGGAGGGTGTAAGTGTCCAGGAATTTATCCATTTCTTCCAGGTTTACTGGTTTACGTGCAGAGTTGTTTGTAGTAATCTCAGATGGTGATTTGTATTTCTGTGGAATCTGTGGTGATATCCCCTTTATTGTTTTTATTGCATCTATTTGATTATTCTCTCCTTTCTTTTTTATTAATCTGGCTAGTGGTCTATTTTGTTGATCTTTTCAAAAAACCAGCTCCTGGATTTATTGATTTTTTTTTTTTTTTTTTTTGAGACGGAGTTTCGCTCTTGTTACCCAGGCTGGAGTGCAATGGCGCGATCTCGGCTCACCGCAACCTCCGTCTCCTGGGTTCAGGCAATTCTCCTGCCTCAGCCTCCTGAGTAGCTGGGATTACAGGCACGCGCCACCATGCCCAGCTAATTTTTTGTATTTTTAGTAGAGACGGGGTTTCACCATGTTGACCAGGATGGTCTCGGTCTCTTGACCTCGTGATCCACCCGCCTCGGCCTCCCAAAGTGCTGGGATTACAGGCTTGAGCCACCGCACCCAGCTATTGATTTTTTTGAAGGGTTCTTTGTGTCTCTATCTCCTTCAGTTCTGCTCTGATCTTAGTTATTTCTTGTCTTCTGCTGGCTTTTGAGTTTTTATTAATCTTACTCCTCTAGCTCTTTCGATTTTGACGATAGGGTGTTGATTTTAGATCTTTCCTTGCTTCTCATGTAGGCATTAATTGCTATAAATTTTCCTCTAGACACTGCTTTAAATGTGTCCCAGAGATTCTGGTACATTGTGTCTTTGTTCTTGTTGGTTTCGAAGAACATCTTTATTTCTGCCTTCATTTCATTGTTTATCCAGTCAACATTCAAGAGCCAGTTGTTCAGTTTCCATGCAGTTGTGAGGTTCTGAGTTAGTTTCTGAATTCTGAGTTCTAATTTGATTGCACTGTGGTCTGACTGTTATGATTTCCATTCTTTTGCATTTGCTGAGGAGTGATTTACTTCCAATTATGTGGTCAATTTTTAGAGTAGGTGTGATGTGGTGCTGAGAAGAATGTATATTCTATGGATTTGGGATGGAGACTTCTGTAAATGTCTATTAGGTTTGCTTGGTCCAGGTCTGAGTTCAAGTCCTGGATATCCTTGTTAATCTTCGGTCTGGTCGCTCTGTCTAATATTGACAGTGGAGTGTTAAAGTCTCCCCCTATTATTGTGTTGGAGTCTGAGTCTCTTTGTAGGTCATTAAGAACTTGCTTTATGTATCTGGGTGCTCCTGTATTAGGGGTGTATATATTTAGGATCATTAGCTCTTCCTGTTGCATTGATCCTTTTACCATTATGTAATGCCCTTCTTTGTCTCTTTTGATCTTTGTTGGTTTAAAGTCTATTTTATCAGAGACAAGAATTGCAACTCCTGCTTTGTTTTGCTCTCCATTTGCTTGGTAGATCTTCCTCCATCCCTTTATTTTAAGCCTATGTATATCCTTGCATGTGAGATAGGTTTCCTGGATACAGAACACCAATGGGTTTTGACTTTTTATCCAATTTGCCAGTCTGTGTCTTTTGATTGGGACATTTAGCTCATTTACATTTAAGGTTAATATTGTTATGTGTGAATTTGATCCTGCCATTTGGATGATAGCTGGTTGTTTTGCCCATTAGTTGATGCAGTTTCTTCATTGTGTTGATGCTCTTTACCATTTGGTACATTTTTGGAGTGGCTGGTACTGGTTGTTCCTTTCTATGTTAAGTGCTTCTTTCAGGAGCTCTTGTAAAGCAGGCCTGGTGGTGATGAAATTTCTGAGCATTGCTTGTTCATAAAGGATTTTATTTCTCCTTCGCTTATGAAGCTTAGTTTGGCTGGATATGAAATTCTAGGTTGAAAGTTATTTTCTTTAAGGATGTTGAATATTGGCCCCCACTCTCTTCTGGGTTTCTGCTGAGAGATCCACTGTGGGTAACCCGACCATTCTCTCTGGCTGCGCTTAGCATTTTTTCCTTCATTTCAACCCTGGTGAATCTGATGATTATGTGCCTTGGGGTTGCTCTTCTTGAGAAATATCTTTGTGGTGTTCTCTGTATTTCCTGGACTTGAATGTTGGCCTGCCTTGCTAGGTTGGGGAAGTTCTCCTGGATAATATCCTGAAGAGTGTTTTCTAGCTTGGATTCATTCTCTCTGTCACATTCAGGTACACCTATCAAACGTAGATTAGATCTTTTCACATAGTCCCATATTTCGTGGAGGCTTTGTTCATTTCTTTTCACACTTTTTTCTCTAATCTTGCCTTCTCATTTTATTTCATTGAGTTGATCTGCAATCTCTGATATCCTTTCTTCTGCTTGGTCAATTTGGCTATTGAAACTCATGTATGCTTCGTGAAGTTCTCATGTTGTGTTTTTCAGCTCCATCAATTAATTTATATTCCCCTCTAAGCTGTTTATTCTCATTAGCATTTCATCAAACCTTTTTTTCAAGGTTCTTAGTTTCTTTGCACTGGGTTAGAACATGATCTTTTAGCTCAGAGAAGTTTGTTATTACCCACCTTCTGAAGCTTGTTTCTGTCAATTCTTCACACTCATTCTCTATCCAGCCTGTTCCCTTGCTGGTGAGGAGTTGTGATCCCTTGGAGGAGGAGAAGCATTCTGGTTTTGGGTATTTTCATCCTTTTTGCACTGGTTTCTTCCCATCTTTGTGGATCTATCTACCTGTGGTCTTTGTGGTTGGTGACTTTCAGATGGGGTGTCTGAGTGGACATCCTTTTTGTTGCTGATGAAGTTATTTCTTTCTGTTTCTTAGTTTTCCTTCTAACAGTCAGGTCCCCCTACTGTAGGACTTCTGGCGGTCCACTCCAGACCCTGCTTGCCTGGGGATCACCTGCAGTGGCTGCAGAACAGTAAGGGTTGCTGCCAGTTTCTTCTGTTATCTTTGTCCCAGAAGGATACCCACCAGGTGTCAGCCTGAGCTCTCCTTTATAAGTTGTCTCTTTGGTTATATGGGTGTCAGGGAGCTGCTTGAGGAGACAGTCTGTCCCTTATAGGAGCTCAAGTGCTGAGCTGTGAGCTCTGTTGTTCTGTTCAGAGCTGCTAGGCAGGTACGTTTAAGTCTGCTGCAGCAAAACTCATAACCGCCTTTTTTCCCAGGTGTTCTGTCCCAGAAAGGTGGGGCTTTATTTATAAGTTCCTGTCATTCTGCTGCCTTTTTTCAGAGATGCCCTGCCCAGCAAGGAGGTAGCCTAGTCACAGTCTGCCAGCAGAGGTGTTGCTGAGCTGCCGCGGGCTCTGCCAAGCTGCTGTGTGAACCTCCTTGCAGTTTTGTTTATAAAGATATAGTTAGAACTGCCTCGGTCATGGCGGTCTGCCTCAGTAATGGCAGACAGTCTCTGTAATGGCAGGCTGTCTCTGTAATGGCAGACTGCCTCAGTAATGGCGGACTGCCTCTGTAATGGTAGATTGCCTCAGTAATGGTGGACTGCCTTGGTAGTGGTGGACTGCTTCTGTAATGGTGGGCGCCCTTCCCCCAACAGAGTGGGACTGTCCCGGGTCCAGCTGTGCTTGCTGTGAAACTCTGAATCCAGAGTGTTTCAGATTGCTGGTCTTTGTGGGGGTGGGACCAGCCGAGCCAGATCACCTGGTTCCCTGTTTCAGCCCCCTTGTTTTCAGTTGAATGGGTGACTCTGTCTCTCAGGCATTCTAGTCGCCAACTGAAATGGCGCAAAGGTACAATCACTCACAGGGGCAAAGGGAAAAACATTAAAGAGCTGGAGGGAGTGGGCTTCTTACTCTTCAAATGGTCTCATTTCTAAGGAAGAATCCACATCCTACAAATCAGTGAAGTTTGACAGTAGGAGAGGGTGGGATATGTCCCTGGGCTTGGCTTCTCCACAGTCAGCTACAACTCAACTTTCCTCAATTGCAAATGGACATGGTAGCCTGGCCTCCTGGGCAGTCACAAGGAGCCAATGAGAAAGTGTCTGTGAACACTTAGCACCCAGAGAGCACTCTATGAGCAATCTCTATTCTTTTTAGAGGGACTGCCTTCAGAGGGGGTCTATGGGCAGAGGGAATCTTCTAGGGCCCACTTGCCCTAATGGTGACAGTGAGTTGGTTAAGGGCTTCCAGAAAGCAGCTAGGGGATATGGAGAGTCAAGCCCAGGGGGAAGGCCAGATCTACATACCTGACCTTGGGGCAGGACCCTCATCTCTGTGTTGGTTCCTTCATCTGAAAATGAGGAGGTATTGATTTCTCATTCATCAAATGCTCAATGTCAGAGGGTTCTTAGGAGCACTGTGGGGAAGATGGTGTGAATGCATCTTGTCAACCCCAGACTCTCCTGTCTCTTCATTCCCCACCCCACCTGAACCACGAGCTCCAAAGGGGGAGGAGCTGGGTCTTGGACAACTTTCTTGCTCCCCACTCCCTCTGCCCCAGAAGGTGTCCAAAAGCTGTTTGTAGAAAAGTTGAAAAGCCCATTCATCCACCAAAGAGAGGGTCATCTAACTAGTTCAAAGTCTAAGGCTAAGGAGATTTGGGAGTTTAGTTTAAGTCAGAGGTTGCAAACTGGCCATGAGTGGGCCAAATTCATCTCAGACAAGTTACTTAATTTTTGGCTTCTTCATTAGTAAAATGAGCATATTAATATCTGGAATGACTGTCAAGGATTAAAATAATTAATATACACAAAGTGTTGAGGACAGTGTCTGACACATAAGCGTGTATTTGTTTTATTATTATTAATATTATTATTAGAGTCACATGACATTCTTAAAGTCTTTGAATTCAAGTGTCTTCACATGACTTCCTCAGTTAACTCTAGTTCACACCACTCCCTCCTGTCCTGCCCCGAGCCCCAGAAGATCTCTGGTTTGTGTCTCCTGACTGCAGCCTGGTCCTCTGCCTCCTTTGTTACTGTTGGTTAACAGGCTGTTTGGTAACACAGATTGTCAACAGAACCATGAAGATTACAGACCTGAGCCAGACCAGTTCTCCCTTCTTACCTTCCCTCTGACCACCACCCCCGCCTCCCAAATCAGGCAAACTCAAGGCAGGTCCCTGAGCTGGCCTCTCAGACTCATGGCTCCACCTCAGCCAGCTGTGCATCTCTGGGCAAACCCTTCCTCCTCTCCAGGCCTTAGTCTCCCCAGGAGTCAAATGGTCTCCAGAACCCCGTCCACCTCCAAAGTGTGTTCTGAAATAGGGACAGTAGAGAGGACTTGCCATCAGCCCTGGGTCCCTAATTCCCTCTGCAGCAGAGCTGGGAACTCTAGTGCCATCCCCTTTTAAACATCCCTCTCAATGCGAAAGAAGAATCCCATGCCAGCTGCGATAGAACAGCAACCACAGAGCTCCGTGATTATCTGGATGCAGGTTTTATTATCATTAGGGTGACTGTCATCGACAAGGGGAAGGGGCTTAGAGGGTTATATACAAACCACAATTCTTGGGCGATGTTTCAATATTCCCATGCATGTTTATCCCACAGCCACACACAGCGCAACACCATAGGGTAGTCTCCTACATATGCATCTCCCAGCAGCTGTGGGTCAGGGCTCTACCCATCCGCAAAAGGATGCCCAGAAAGGGGAAGATACTGGGTCATAGGGATGCAGTTTATGCGTGGAGAATCCTGCCAGATGGAGTAGGAGATGGAAGCTGGATTTACACATCAACGCTTCAGTCCCACCCCACCCTCACTGGCTGCCCTCCCCAGGGGTTCCCTGCCCCATTTGGGGAGCCTTTGCAAGACACAAAAGGACCATCTTAGCCAGAGCTAAGGAAGGAGCAGGCCTGCGGGGGTGGGGGAGAAAGGGGTTCTAGGATCTGCCCCCTTGCCTGTGGTGCTAAGTGGGAGAATATGGGGTTTAAACTTCTAGGCTGATTTTCTCGCATGCCTAAAGGAAGCGGGCAAGGCCAGGGGCTGGGATGTGTGTGAATATGGGGCTGGGAGGGAGGGGCTCAGACTTATGGTTAGGGATCTAATGAGAGAATGCAGAGGTCATGAAGGGTGAGGCACACAGGGCTTGAGACATCCTTAGACCACAAACTCGACTTCAGGGGAAACTGGGTTCACTCCTCCAGGCTGCCCGCTGGCCAAGGTTCTGTTGCTTTTCCTCAGCTCCCTGGCTCCTGCTCAGGTCATCCAGGAGCCCCAGCAAGAGGACCGCTTGACCACAGGCTCCCTGGGGCTCACAGGAGCCTTCCACAGCCCTCTTGCCCGGATGTTGGCGTTTCTCAGGCATCAGCTCTTCCTTTCTCTCTTCCTCCTCCTCCTCTTCTTCCCAGCTCCTTTGAGCCTTGGGATCTGCCAGCCGTCTGCCTGGGTGCTGCCGCCTGGTGACAGCATACCCAAGCCAGGGAGAGCGCCGGCCAGGGTGCTGCCGCTTGTGCTGGGCTGCATCAACTGACCATGAAGCCTCATCTTCCCGTCGGCCAGGGTGCTGCCGTTTGTGGGGTCCCATAGCCCCTGCTTCTTCTTCTTCCTCTTCAACTCCCACTTCCCCCTCCTCCTCTCTTTTGCCTGGATGCTGACGTTTGGAGAGCCAGTCAGGTTGAAGGATCTGGGATGCTGGGGAGAGAAAGAGGTCAGTGAGGGGCCTCTGACCCCTGTAATAGGCAGGTGCCTGAGTGCTCACTCCAGCTCTCCTCCCAGGCAGGGCACATTTTCTGCAGCTCCCACTCGGTGGCAAGGTCTTGCACCTGCCCCTCAGGTCTCACAGATACACACACTCACACAACAGTAAATGGCATTGCCTCTGGGTTCCAGTCGCAGCTCTGTGGCTCCCTAGTTGGGTGACCACAGGTGTGGCCATACACGACTCAATTTATCTCTGAGTCTCTGTTTTCTTCTGTGTAAAATGGTAATTACATAGTTGTTAGGAAGATCAAACAGTGTGATAAAGTGTTTGAAGTGCTTAGAATAGTGTCTGACACAGAAGTGCCTAGTCAATAGTAATTCAAACTGTTACACACAAGGAAACTCTCTCCCTAGTACACAGAAGCTTCCCCATTGAGGGCCGGCTCTAAGTGAAACATTCCCAGCATTGAGAGAGGGGAGGAATCTGACCCCAAGGAATGGTCAACTCCAGACCGTACCCAGGTGCGTCCAGGGAAGGTTTCTGAGCTTTTGAAAGGCAGGAGGCTAGATGACCAAGCCTCCCTTCCCTTCTGCCTCCAGGCTTCCCCCACCCTCCCAGCAGCCTAGCCCGAAAGCTCCCCGCCACGCGCCCCCAACAGCCCCATCCACTCACCGGAGTGCTCACCCTGGTCCCCCTGCTGCCGCAGGATGTTTTCCCGGAGGAAGAGGAGGCGCTCCACCTGACGCAGGAGGTCGTCCAGGCCGGGACGCTCCGCGACGGTCACCGCCTCCTGCTGGGCTGCCTCTGGCTGAGCACCGCCGCCGGGAACACCGATCAGGTTCAGGGTCAAAGCCAGGGCAAGCAGCAACCAAGGGCCAGGCATCGCGGCGTCTGGGATAGGGGACAGAGCCTGAGCGCCCCGAATCGCAGCACATCCCTCTCCGTCTCCCCCGACGCCCGCCAGGAACAAACCACGCACAGTTCAACCGCCCTCCCAGAAGCAGAACCACTGCTCCTTGTGCAGAAGCGGGAGCAGCGGCGGGGTCTGCCCGGGCTTTCCGTCCACACCTGTTACCTCTAGGCGTTTTCGCCCCCACCGGTGCCTGTAATGCCTGCGCCCAGTTCTGCTTGCGGAAGGGAGGAGGCAGTGGGAACCTCATTGCTCGCGCCACCGCCACCGCCACCCTTCAACGTGACGCGGAGATGGGGAGCCAACACTGGGACTGCCTCGCCGGGAGTGCAACCACTGAGATTGCAGCGCCAGGCACAGCCGCGACGCTAACGGCTGCGTCCCCCCAAGACTGCCCCCCAAGGTCCCCTTCGCCACACTGGAATTCCAAGCTCCATGGCCGACGCCCTCATTCCAAAGGGAAGGTCCCATTTCTAGAGCTAAGATTCGGGTTCTAAAGCTCCAAGTCTATTTGTAAAGCTATGATTCTATTTCTAATGCTAAGCTTTCATGACTAAGCCAGGAATCCGATTCTAACGCTAAAATCCTAATTTCAACGCTAAAATTCTATTTCTAGCGTTGAGATTCGGATTCGAACTCCTAGGTTCTCACGCCGAAGCCCTGAATGCCCAGTTCCGTCCGGCAGCGCCGGGGGAAGGGGGTACCGCGGAGCTCCCACCCTGCGCTCCGGACTCCCGGCACCTGAGTGCCCCCGCCGTGCCTCCCGTCGGGTCCCTGGCCGGCTCTCGGGGAGGACCCAGAGGTGCGAGCGCCGCGACCACCTGTGCACCGGCCCAGCGCTCCAGGAAGCGCTTGGAGAACGGAAAGCGAGGGCGGGCAGAGAGGGCTCCCGGCGGAGAGAGAGGGGTCGGGGCGGTTACCTGCCAGGCCTGGGCTCCACAAGATGGGTCCGGGATCCGGGGACTGGGAGTCCGCAGCGCTGAGGACCCCGGGCGCCGGCAGAGCGCTCTTCCGCGGGGCAGCAGCTTATATCTGCGCTAGGCGGCTGCTCCGGTGAGGTCAGCGGGGAGGGGTCGCGGCCGCCAGGAAGGGGCGCTGACGGCAGCGGGCCCCGCGGGACCCCGCCCGCCTTCCCGCTCCTCCGGAAATCTGGGGCAGGGACGGCGGGGACCCGAGTGGGGGCGCGGAGGCACGGGCTGCAGGATGGGACGCTGGCGCGGGGTCGTTTCTACACCGCCTCCAGTGGAGATCTGTTGACGAGAACACTCGGTTAGGGGGCAAAGGGACGGAGAGTTTGAGAGAAGCACATCAGTAAACAGAGGCGCACGAGAGACAGAGAGGGCGAAGCAAAGACCGAGATCCACACGGAGACAGACGCATGGAGCGACACAGGGCAGACGCATACGAAGGGGACACGGCCGCAGAGACCAGTGCAGAACGCACACGAGCGAGAGAAGGGCGCGCGAGAGAATGGGGGACAAGTGGGATTGGAGCTCTGTTTTTTTTAGAGAGATAGGGTCTGACTTTGTCCCCCAGACTGGAGGCAGTGGCGCAGCACGGCTCACTGCAGCCTCGAGCTCCTGGGCTCAAGTCATCCTCCTGCCTCGGCCTCCTGAGTCTCTGAGATTACAGGTGTGAGCTACCCTGCAGGCTCTGGGGTGCTAATCTTAACTGTGTCATTCCTGGCTAGTGCTTCTGCTTCTCTGGGCCTCGGTTTTCTCCTCTGTGCAATAGGAGCCCAGAGGACAGCTTTCAGAATTCTGAAACTGGCGGCCTATAGGCTACAACCAGTTCACGGACAATTTCGATGGACTTCCACAGTGTTTTGAAAAAATTTGAATAATCAACATTTTAAAACCAAGGTAACTTAGAAAAAAAAAATGTGGATTTTTGGTTTCTCTTGAAAATCTCTTGAAAAGGAGTGGGCCCACATTTCCTCCTGCCAATGGCCAGCTGAAGCTGAGCCTGGCTGTCCGGGCCAACACAGTCCCCACCACTCCCTAATGTCTCCCAATGCATTGCCCCTGTCACTGAGGAGGGACATTGGAATCTGCAGCCCCTGCACCAGAAATCTATTGGAGTTCACCCTACTCTGGCAAAGGAGGGGAGGGGAAGCAGGGAGGAGAAACACATGGTGCCAAGGAGCTTGTCCCCCAATCAGTCCCCAGAGTCCCAGTTGTGAGACTGCCACATCTAACCCTGGTGACTGCCTCTATCTTGAAACTTTTTCAGACAGGGTCTCATTCTGCCACCCAGGCTGGAATGCAGTGGTGCAATCTCAGCTCACTGCAGCTTTGACCTCCTGGGCTCAAGGGATCCTCCCACCTCAGCCTCCCAAGTAGCTGGGACTACAGGAAGGCACTGTAATTTTTATGGCTAATTTTAAAATTTTCTTGTAGATACGGAATCTCTTTATGCTGCCCAGGCTGATCTCGAACTCCTAGACTCTAGTGATCCGGCCCATCTTGAAACATTTAACAAGCACCCACTATGGTGTCAGGCTCCCTGGTAGGTCCTGAAGGCTAGAAGTGAATTAGGCTTAGCCCCAGCCTTCAAAAAGTTCAGAGTCATTGAGGGAGACAGGCTGAAAACCAGACTGACTCTGACAAGGAGTGTGCAACAGCTCACCTGCTGGGTGGCAAGCGGGCAGCTGGCAGTAGTTGGGGAGAAAACACAGTCACTGTGGAGGGTGATGTGGGCTAGGAGAAAAATCTAGATGCAAGGTAATGAAGCAAGGAATGCAGAACCGGAGCTACTGAGTCTGCCAGGAAATGTCCAGAAGGTTCACACAGGGAAAGGAAGCTGAAACTTGAAGGATGCGGGAGAGTTGGCCAGGCCCACTTAGAGGGAACCACATTTTTGGCAGAGGGAACACATGAGTGAAAGCATCTCTGACCTCTGGACAGTCCCAGCGATTTTCTGCTTCACTACTGTACAGTATTTCTTCCGTCTACAACTTTAATCAGGACACCCTTGTGATGTGACAAAGGATTCCAAAGGCGTTTAATTGTTACTCCTTCCCTTGGTGGAGTATCCAACTTTCCTGGCACATGCACACCCACCATCTCATTTCACCTTCTCATCACCGGGAGATAAACAAGGTGGGGACTATCAGTCCCACTTTACAGATACAGATACAGAGGCTTGCAGGGGCAAAGTGACTTTGAAGGTTAGAAGTGAAAGGGAACTTTCATTTCATTTTATTATTTGTTTATTTATTCTGAAACAGAATCTCTGTCGCCCAGGCTGGAGTGCAGTCACACAATCTTGGCTCACTGCAACCTCTGCCTCGCAGGTTGGAGCAATTCTCCTGCCTCAGACTCCCAAGTAGCTGAGATTACAGATGCACACCATTATGCCTGGCTGATATTTGTATTTTTAGTAGAGATGGGGTTTCCCCATGTTGGCCAGGCTGGACTTGAACACGTAATCTCAAGCAGTCCACTTGCCTCGGCTTTCCAAAATGCCAGGATTATAAGAATGAGCTACCCTGCCTGGCCAGAAGGGAACTTTTAGATCACCAGCTAGAGTTCTTTCCTCATGTTTAGGTGAAGAAACAGGTCTGGAGAGATGGCCTGACTACCAAGCACAGTGTGCCTTCAGAGTCAAGTGGTGGGTTCAGACCGCAAACCTCAGGCTTGGTCTCCCAACCAGACCCCAGGATTTGAAGAAATGCCACCCTAGCTAAGATGAAATCAGACAGTCCTATTGTCTTTTGTATACAATGATGAGGCTGTAAATTATCCAATCTTTTGGGTGGCAATCTGAAAATTTAACACATATGTAGCTTCCATGAGATAATTCTGTTTTTCACAATTTATCATACAGATAAATTGTGCATGGGAATGTATACACAAGGATATTCAGTGCAGCATGGTTTATAGAAGCCAGAATTGGAAACAACCTGAATGTCTGTCCATCAAAAGGGGGACACTTAAATCAACTGGGACCCATCTAAAACTATGAGGTACTATGCGGCCTTTAAAAGACTGCAGCAGTTCCATATGCACTCATGTGGAATAAACTCCAAGAAGCAGGGTGGAGAGCTATGTGTACATCATGCTGCCACTTGTGGGCTGGGAGGACGATGGGCTGCCAGGCTTTTAGCTCTTTTTGTTTTGCTTTGTTTTGTTGTTGTTTAGAGATGGAGTCTTGTACTGTCACCCAGGTTGGAGAGCAGTGGCACAATCAATAGCTCACTGCAGCCTCAAACTCCTGGGCTTTCCTCAACTTCCTAAAGCACTGGGATTATAGGCAAGCACCAGTAACACGCCAGGCTAGACTTTTGTTTTTGTTTTTGTTTTTGTTTTGTAGAGACGGGGTCTCACTATGTTGCCCAGGTTGGTCTCGAGTGCCTAGCCTCAAGCAATCCTCTAGCTTCGGCCTCCCAAGTGCTGGGATTACAGACCTGAGCCACACCACACATAGCCTTCTTATGTTCTTAGACAAGACCTGTGCAGAAGGAGATCTAGCAACCAGGGAAAGGGAGGACAGAGAAAGTTGTGTGGAGGCTTGCTTTTCACTGTCAGCTCTTAGCGCTGTTTGAATTTTCTCTCTGCAGCATTACCTATCCACAAACAAACAGCACCAAAACCCCCAACAACGAGAATAACAGAAATCCCATCTAAGGCACAAAAGGTGTGATAAGTGTGGATGCATGGGAAAACTGTCTCCTGAAGAGTGAGATGGCCGGAACATTGCACCCTGATGAGCCCATTTGGTGCCTTTCTATCATCAGGGATTTGAGCTGCCTGTTTGGAGGATAGGACCCAGATGGATGGGGAGGAGTCAGGAGAGCTCTCACGCAGACCTTGGAACAAGAGAGGGTGGTACAGGCACCTGCAGTGTCCTTAGCAACACAACTCCTTCCCTCCCTCCCTCCCTTCCTCCCTTCCTTCCTTTCTTCCTCCCTCCCTCCCTCCCTTTCTTCCTTTCTTCCTTCCTTCCTTCTCTGTCTCACTAAACAAATATTTACTGAGCCCCTAGTAGGTACCAGGATCTGTTCTAGACCTTGGGGATTGTATTCACCATGTGTTTCTTTCTAATGCTTTGACATCTGAGGTCTTGCTGACCTTGGAAAGACTTCCAGGGTTAGCCATCTACTAGAAAGTAAACAACTCTCTTAGAGGCACCCCTTTCATAAGCAAACCAACCAATCCAGAGCTTTCTCTCCCCACCACCTTCTCTATGGAGTTCTCACACTGGGGGCTACTATCACCGTCCCCTAATCACCTCCGGGCTGCATACCAGACAATTAGGGGACAGCCCTGATGCCCCAGAGCCCACTGAAATTATCCAAGCTAGCCAATCCTAAACCTGCTCAGTCTGTCTTGCCCGTTCCTTCCTGAGGAAGCCGGAAGAAAGGCTTTCACCCATTTTGCCCTGACTCCCTGTGCCTCCTGATGGACCCCGGTGCTTCCCACACAGCTCTGCAGATCTTGATGTGACCCCTCCTCTTGGGAACCATGAGTAACAAAGATCTGTTGGCCTCGCCATATCTGAATAATAATAAAACCTACATTTTAAAGCAGGGACCCAGGAGGGCAAGAAGTCAGGACCCTGGTCCGTCTCAAGACTGTAGTTGCTTATCAGATTAATACAGCTATGCTTTTGAAAATGAATAACGGGATAATTTAATGGTGAGTATGTACACTATTTCTAACTCCTAGTGCCACTGCCAACACACACACTGATACACTCACACACACACATTCACTGTCACACATACACACACTCTCACACTCACATATTCACATTCACACACTGACACACACACTCCTTGTAGGAGGTGTATTGAGTCTCAGGGTAGGTTCTGATTCCCTAGATCCTGCCTCCGTGAATTCTTCTCTTTCCCTCTCAAAGCTTCTCTGCTCCCTATCCATAGATGTCCTGCAGATACTTAAGTGTCTTTAACAACCCTAAGCTGCAGACAGGCCTAAAGCAGTCTCACTGAGTTTACTTTTGAATTTTGTTTATGGTGGGTTTTTTTAATTTAAGCTTTTGTTTTTTTTAAGAGACAGCCTCGCTCTGCCACCCAGGCTGGAGTACAGTGGCGCGATCTCGGCTCATTGCAACCTCCGCCTCCTGGGTTCAAGTAATTCTCCTGCCTCAGCCTCCCAAGTAGCTGGAATTACAGGCGTGCACCACCACACCCAGCTAATTGTCTTTGTGGTTTTAGTAGATACAGGGTTTCACCATGTTGGCCAGGCTAGGCTTAAACTCTTGACCTCAGGTGATCTGCCCACCTCGGCCTCCCAAAGTGCTGGGATTACAGGCGTGAGCCACTGTGCCTGGCCTAATTTAAACTTTTAATGTTGGGACCATTGTAGATTTGCATGCAGTTGTAAGAAATAACACTAAGAGATCATGGGTCCACTTCACCCAGCTCCTCCTAATGGTGCAATGTCACAACCTGCAGAGTGACATTGACAGAAACCACTGATCTTACTCAGGTTTCCTCAGTTTTACTTGTACTTGTGTGTATGTGTCTGTGTAGTTAGTTCTATGTAACTTTAACACATGTGTAGTTATGTGTATCCACTGTATGGTGGCTTTTTTTTTTTAAAGATGGGGTTTCACCATGTTGGTCAGGCTGGTCTTCAACTCCCGACCTCAGGTGATCCGCCCGCCTTGGCCTCCAAAGCGCTTGGATTACAGGCGTGAACCACCGCGCCCGGTCTATGGTGGCTTTTTAGTTATAGTTATGTAATTATTGTTATATATTCAATTCTTTCCTTTATATTCTGCTTTTGCTGTCAAAATAATGAAGATCCTCTCTTCCCCAGGATCACAAAAATTATCTCAGGAATTCCAGGAAGAAGAGTCAATTTATTGACTCTTCCTG
Organism: Cebus imitator; assembly: GCF_001604975.1. NCBI lineage: Eukaryota > Metazoa > Chordata > Mammalia > Primates > Cebidae > Cebus > Cebus imitator. The sequence continues at coordinate 2,010,939 of NW_016107647.1, forward strand.
CTCTTTTTTTTTTTTTTTGAGATGGAGTCTTCTTGCTCTGTCGTCAGGCTGGAGTGCAGTGGTGCAATTTTAGCTCCCTTCAACCTTCACCACCCAGGTTCACGCGATTCTCCTGCCTCAGCCTCCTGAGTAGCTGGGACTACAGGGGTGCACCACCACACTCAGCTAATTTTTGTATTTTTAGTATAGATGGGGTTTCACCATGTGGCAGGTGCCAGGGGATGGAGGGGAATGAACCTGTATGGTTCCCTGCTGCTGGTAAGACTGAGTCCATATCATGTATCCTGATATTCAAGATACTTTATAATTTCGGCACAATCTAGGCTCTTCTGCCAATTCTCCCCTCCATCCATATTCATGTCTTCTCCACATCAACCAGTGAAACCCATTTGACAAACATGTTGTGCAATTTCACACCTCCATGTTTTTGCCCCTCTTCTTACCTCTGACACCTGCAGGCCACTTACTTATTCTTCAAAGCCTACTGCAAATGTCTTTCGCTCTTGAGTTTTAGGGACTAGAGGATTCAGAGAGAAACACTCTTCTAAAGGCGTTAGCAGTCTGGCAGGGGAGACATATGTGTCCACAAAAATTACATTACAGCCATGTGCTTAAATGCCGTGAGGAGGGACCACAGATGCAGCCTGAGGGGCCAGGGATGGTTTGTTGGGTGAGTCTTGCAGTGACCTTGGACAAAGGAGCATGCCAGCAAGCCTTCTGTGACCTCTCTTGCTGAAAAAGATGCCCATCACACTTTCTCTTCCTTCCCAGCCTTTATCAATAGGTGTGATCAGATATTTATTTATTTCCTTTTGCTTTTGTTTATTTTCTGCCTTTCCCACGACAACCTCAGCTCTATGAGGACAATGACTTGGTCTATCTGTTCCCTGCTGTTTGCCAACTCTTGGCATACAGCTGACACTCAGTGAAGATTTGTCAAATGAATGAATGCGTGAATGAATGAACTCAGTCTGGAGTGAGTGAGCACAAGCTGCCTTGGCCTGTCTTATGTGCAGAGAAGGGTGCAAGGGCAGCCCCACTTCATGATCTCTAGACAAACACCAGAGAAACGAGACATTTGTGTGAGAGAGAAACAATGTGGGGAGAAGACTTGGAGATGTACAAAGAGACCTGAAGGCCAGAGCAATCAGAGAGGGCTTCCTGGAGGTGGGGAGGGGGCAGCAAAATCCAGGTCCTGAAGGATGAGGACCTGAAGTCAGGACAAGAGGATGAGGCCAAGCTGTCTGAGTACTTTTCTGAGCAGATGTGCCTCATCCCTGCCTCCGCAGAGCAGCATGCTCCAGTGATGTATAATGTCCAAGGACTGTTGAGGTGGCCTATCACTGTGAGACGCTGGGCAGTCGGCCCCATCTGGGCTCAGGGTCTGAGCCAGGCTCCCAAACCCAGAGTCTAGACAGACAAGTAGAAGCCATGAGCCCCTACCAACCCAGCCCCTGCACCCCTTATGAGGTCTTACATTTATGCTGAGCAGTCAACTGCAGGTCTATATAGGCCAGTTTTTTTCCAAGGAACAATTTTCTGCCCAGCTGGAGCTTGCTAAATGGAGCTCGTGCTCAGGAGGGGCACAGGGGGCTGAGGGCTCGCGTGGAGCTGGATGCACAGGAGAGACTTCTAGGAGTACTGTCTGAGGCATTTAGCTGACACAGAGCACGTACATATCTGTGTGGGTGCCTGTGATTGTGCATGTGTATTTGCACCTTCACATGATGTACCTGTGTGCATGTGTATACATATGCGGGTCCATGTCTGTATGGTATGCATATGTACATGTGTCTTGTGTGTGTACATGCATAGGTATGTGTATGCAAATGCGTGGGTCCATATCTATAAGGAGCACCCATGTACTTGCACACATATGCTTTGTGTGTGCATGTGCATATCTGTCTGTACATGTGTGTGGGTTCATGTCTGTATGTTGTACACACATGCATGTGTGTTTGTGCCTAAGTATACAGGTCAATGCATATACATGGGCATATATATCCATTGCTTAGTTTAAGGCAGGGTCTAGGGGCCACAGTAGGGTCCAGTTGTTTATTGGCAACCTCGTCTGATGAGAGAACATAGCTCTAGATTGAATGTTCTATCCATGAATAGGACAACCTCACTGTTCCCTTCAAAATTACCTGTCTGCACTTCCCTTCTTCATTTTCTGCTAGATAATCTGGTAAATTAACATGTGTTCACAGAACCGAGGGAATTTTCTGGAAGGCAGGGTCTGTGTTCATCTCCCATAGAGCGTAAAGCACAGTGGGTACTAAGGAAATAGCGAATGCTGGAAACCAGCAACAGGTAAGGTTTGGGAGGATGGGCCCAACACCTGGGCAGCTTGAACACGTTTCTCATTTAATTCACAGAACCCTGTGAAGTCAGAATTACTTTGCCTGTTTAAAGAAATCAAGGCTTAGAAAGGGCAGCCAGGTGCAGTGGCTTACGCCTGTAATCCCAGCACTCTGGGAGGCCGAGGTGAGCAGATCATCTGAGGTCAGGTGTTCAAGACAAGTCTGGCCAACATGGCAAAACCCCATCGCTACTAAAAATACAAAAATTAGCCAGGTGTGGTGATGCACTCCTATAATCCCAGCTACTTGGGGGGCTGAGGCAGGAGAATTGCTTGAGCTCAGGAGGTGGAGGTTGCAGTGAGCTGAAACTGTGCCATTGCGTTCCAGCCTGGGCGGCAGAGTGAGACTCTGTCTCAAAAAAAAAAAAAAAAAAGGAATGATTTGTTCAGTCAGAAAGCCAGGAAATAGAGGAGCTTGGATTTGAACTCAGATCTATATTACAGCAAAGCTTGTCCCACTTTACCCCACTAGATAAAAATAGCTAATGTGTTAGGATGGTGATGATTGTGGAGAATTTTATTTTCCTTTTGCAAAATTCTCTTTGATGGTTTGGTTACATCTTCTTTTCGCTAAATTATAGAAACTTTTTAGTAGAAAGTATTTTGAAGGAATAAATGCCCAAAACCATCCTTTAACCCAGAATCTGATGTCTCAAAAGCCCAGGATGGAGGAGTGAGACTCTGACTTTAGAAATATGAATCATGGCCAGGCATGGTGGCTCACACCTGTAATCCCAGCACTTTGGGAAGCCAAGGTGGGCAGATTACCTGAGGTCAGGAGTTCAGCCTGGCCAACATGGTGAAACCTTGTCTTTACTAAAAAGAGGAATGACTCGTTCAAAGTCACAAAGCCAGGAAAATTAGCCAGGTGCAGTGGTGCACGCCTGTAGTCCCAGCTACTCAGGAGGTTGAGGCAGGGGAATCACTTAAACCCGGGAGTCGGAGGCTGCCATGAGCCGAGATCATGCCACTGCACTCCAGCCCGGGCGACAGAGCAAGACATCGTCTCAATAAAAAAAAAAGCAATATGGATTATGAAGCTTGTCTTTAGATCATCTCGAAAGAATATATGCTAATTCTGATGAGGACGGAAATGGTTTGGGTGGGCCAGGGTGGGAGTGGGGGTGAGGGTGGGCAATAAACATCTTGCCGCCAGGAAGCTGACAGATGCGGCGGATCAGACACCTCATCATCCATCAGTCTGCCAGAGATAACAAGCCCCCCACCCCTGCCATCGCTTCTCTTATGATAGGAGAAAAATGAAAACCGACTCCAAATTACCTTGGCGATTTAGGCATATTTATTTTGCTGTCAGCCACAAGCAGGCTCTATCCCAGTGTTCTGCACTAATTAGGGCTCGTCCTCAGAATACCTGGAGCCTACACCCTGACTGTTGGAAATGGGGGAGCAAATATTAATATGCCAGTAACACTGGCCATGAGTTAGGGTGACAACAGATGGAGGAAGGGGGTCCAGCGAGTGTGGACGGACACCTTCAATACGACCCCATGAGTTGCCCATGTTCCTCTAAGTGTTCTCTTTCATTGTGCCCTGAAAACCCCGTGTGCATCTGGAGAGAACACTGTGGTGCTCTGGCCGCCTGTGGCCACCTTTCGACTTCCATGAAGCAGAAGGACAGCTCTTTCCTTCCCTGTCTTTTCCTTCCTCACGTCACATGCAGCCTTGGAAGGATACCTGCCACACTGAACCACCTTCCAGGGCCAAGGTGTGGGCCTGTAGTTCCCACTGTTTCCTAGGACCGAGACTCTCCAGCAGAGAGATGGCAGAGTTGCTGCAGGGACATTTGCAACACAGCAGCAGCAGCAGCACAGGAACAAGATGATTGAGAAGTCCTTGCTGCCCAGCTGGACCCTTGCAGGGGCCTCCTTTTGCTCCCAAGCCTGAACTTTTGGTCTTCCTAATGATCAGCAAATCCCCCTTTTCAGCTAAGTTCACTGGAGTTGAGTTCTGTTGTTTGCAATCCTGACTGATAAGCCCTCCTCCTCTGTACTGGGCGCTCAGGGGAGTCATGGACTCAAATCCTGGCTGTGACTGCAGGAAAGAGAGATCAAGATGGGAAAGAGGTTGGAAGAAGGATCTGAGGACTGGGAAGGGCAAGGGGATACAATTGGGTCAAATGAACATCAAAGACAATAAGAAAAAAAAAGAGTCCCACTTAGAGGCCCAAAGGTGTCAGAAATGTTCTCCACGTGATCACAAATCATTCTCACAAGAAATGTGAAAGAACGTCTTATTCTTATTTGCATGGGTGATTATTATTTTTGTCTGTTCAGCCTCCAGTCCCCTTCCTTCTTGTAACAGGACCCCAGGTTTCCAAGCGGTCCTTGCCTTCCCCTGCTCTCAGGCCTGTTGGTTGATGTGAAGTTAGCACCACCACCCTGGGATCCTGTGCCCCAGGCCTGGCCAATCAGAGTGGGAATCTCTCAGCTACAGGAATTGGTTCAAGGACAGATGTATGGCCAAGCTAGGCCAATGAAACTCAAACTTGAGATTTTTGCTGAAACGGTGTGGGAAGAGGTGTTCTTTCATGCCGTGGTATAGGAGTGCAAGCCAAGCACTACTGGGCACTATTTCTGCTATCTCATGAGAAGATTTTGCTTATGAATGACGCCACCACACAGTTAATTGAACCAGAAAGTGTAACTGCCTTTCCATGACACGGAACATATCAGTGGACTCTTCAGTTATAGGAACTGATAAATTCTTCCTTTTTCTTTTTTTTTTTAAGATGGAGTCTCGCTCTGTTACCAGGCTGGAGTACAGTGGCGCAGTATCGGCTCACTGCAACCTCTGCCTCCTGGGTTCAAGTGATTCTTCTGCCTCAGCCTCCTGAGTAGCTGGGACTACAGACGTGCACCACCACACTCGACTAATTTTTGTATTTCTAGTAGAGACGGGGTTTCACCATGTAAAGGATGATAAATATTGGAAAGGCTGGAGAAGAGCAGGTAGGGCACTCAGGAGGGGGCACCATGTACAGGTAGAGGAGTGGGGCTGGCTGAGGGCAAAAGACTCCCTTTTTTCCTGCAGACTCACCCAGCCCTCACCATTTCTGTTGCCTTCATCAGCACTTGGCCAAGAGTTACCTGTGGATGTAGATCTAGGCCATGGATACTGTGGGGAGAAATCAGAAGGCAGGGCTGCTCTTGGCTCTTGCTCATAGCTAAGGCAGAGAGGTGGGGCAGGAGCCATCTATCACAAGCATCCTGGGTATGGCCATGCCAAAGGTTGAGGCTAGGTGCATCTCCAGGGCTACTCTGAGGGCCTAGCTGGCTACAGCCAATGGATTTTCCTTTAGTGGTTTTGTAGCCAGAGGGCAATTCAGGATGGTTATGAGTGATGCTCAGGCAAGCAAGAGCTTCTCAGGAGGGGCCCAGCACTTGATGACCCCTCCCTCTAAACCTGCTCTCAAGGCCTCCTCTTCCACAATCTAGGTCAGGCCAATTGCAATTACAGCCAATATTTCACAATGCAGAGACGAATGTGGTAATGACGAAGTTCTGATGAAGGATAAGCTTGATCGTATCAGGGATGCAATGTGAAGCGGGGACGGGACACTTGGGCACTGTCTGCTCTAGAGGGACAGGCGTGGCCGGATGTCACGCAGCAGCACTGAGGATGTACCTCACACAGCAGGCGCCCCATGATTGATGAGCTGCTTAAGCCCAATAGGTAGGAAAATTAAAAGAAATTAAAAAAAGAAAGCTTAATAAATTCTGGCTGGAGTCACACAGATAGATCAGCCTTCCCCACCCTATTACTGAGAGCTACTTTTTAATTTGTATCCAGAGAAGTCACAAATAGATTCACTGCAGCTGTTGGGATGATGGGAGCTTGGGCTTCAATTGCTCGACAAATTCATGATACTTCCACCTGGGCTTGAGGTGGAACGCTGAGTGTTGAGCTGCTTTAGCCAGGACACAGTCTCACAGGCACAAGCACAACACACACACACACACACACTCACTCACCCCTCAGGAGAGACTCCAAGCAAAGGCAAAGAACCCCTTTGCTGGAACAGGCAGGCACCATGTGGCCTCAGACAAGACTTCAATCTAACCTCTAAGCTTCAGTGGCCTTTCTTAAGAAATGAGAATCAAGGTCAGTCACAGGGGCTAATGCCTGTCATTCCAGAACTCTAGGAGGCTGAGACAGGAGGATGGCTTGAGCCCAGGAATTTGAGACCAGCCTGGGCAACATAGTAAGATCCCATCTCTATAAAAAAATTCTTAAAAATTAGCTGGACATAGTGGCACCTGCCTAAAGTCCCAGCTACTCAGGAGGCTGAGGTGGGAGGATCACCTGACCCCTGAGGTCAAGACTGTAGTAAGCTGTAATTACCCTACTGCACTCCAGCCTGGACAACAGACCAAGGCCCTGTCTCAAAATAGAAAGACTAGGCATGGTGGTTCACACCTGTAACCCTAGCACTTTGGGAAGCAGAGGTGGGAACATTGCTTGAATCCAGAAGTTTGAGATCAGCCTGGGCAGCATGGTGACACCCTCTCTCTACAAAAAATTAGCTGGGCATGGTGGATGGTGGCTTGTGCCTGTAGTCCCAACTTCCTGGGAGGCTGAGGTGTGAGGATCACCTGAGCTCAGGAGGTCGAGGCCACAGTAAACCATGATCATGCCACTGTATTCCAACTTGGGCAACAGAGACAGAAAGAAAAGAAAAGAAAAGAGAAAGAGAGAGAAGCAGCAGCCAGGTGCAGTGACTCATGCCTTTAATCCTAGCATTTTAGGAGGCCGAGGTGGGAGGGTTGCTTGAGCCTGGGAATTTGAGACCAGCCTGGGCAACATAGTCAGGCCGTGTCTCTACAAAAAAATTAAATTTTTTTAAATTAAAAAAAAGAAAGAAAAAAACAAGAAGAAATGGGAATTATGATCCCCACCACGTGGGCTGCTGTGAGAGCCAAATGGGACAATGACATCAAGTGCCAAGTGAAGGGTTTCACAGGCAGGGAACTGAATGCCTGTTGGTTCTCTAAAACCAGAAAGAGAAGGAAGTTCATTAACAACATAATGGACTATATTTTACACATAAGAATGTCTAGTGGTTCAAGAGGGACTATCCCAGGACAGGCAGGGGCTTGTTGAATCACAGCCCATGAAGCAAAGGTCAAGCCCAAAGCAGGGCCATGCCTACACTCACTGATCCCACCCCACAGTACTCTGGAGGTCCAGCACTCATGGTCTTTTGGGGCTAGGCCCGTCAACCCCACCCTACATCATCTCCACCGCTCCTCTTCCCAATACCTCAGCTCCAATCCTACAGTTTCCTCACTTCCACAGACATGCCACGTGGTTCCTGCCACCAGCACCTTTGGACGTGCGTCCCTCCCACCTGGGGCACCTACCCTCTCCATCTGCCTTTCCAAGTCATATTCCTCCTTCCCCAGCTTGAGTCCTACTTGTCTAGGAAGCCTTTTCTGATGCCAGTGAACTTTTTCTGTCCTGCTCTATAAAGTCATAACTTTTCCTTTCTCCCCACCTGAGGCTCAGAGAGGTGAAGTGATTTTCTCAGGATCACAAGCCTCAAAAGCGGTAGAGCTGAGATTCAAACTCAGGTCTATCCAGTCTCCTCTCTCTCTTTCTTTTTCTCCCTCCCTTCCTCCCTTCCTTATTTCCTTCCCTCCCTTCCTCCTCTCCCCTCCTCTCCCCTCCCCTCCCCTCCCCTTCCTTTCTTTTCCTTTCCTTTCCTTTCTTCTTTTCTTCTTCTCTCTCTCTCTCTTTCTTTTCAGATAGGGTCTCATTGTCACCCAGGCTACTGTGCATGGGCACAATTATAGCTCACTATAACCTCAGACTCCTGGGTTTAAGTGATCTCACCTCAGCCTCCCGAGCAGCTGGGATTATAGACATACACCACCACTCTTGGCTAATTTTTTATTTTTTGCAGAGACAGATCTTTTTATGTTGTCCAGGCTGATCTCAAACTCCTGGCCTCAAGTGATTCTCCTGCCTCAGGCTCCCAAAGTGCTGGGATTACAGGTGTAAGCCACCATGACAGTCCAAAGCACAGTCTCTTTCTATTATACTTTCTAAGGTCCTAAAATTTAGGAGTCACCTTTCATACACATTTAAGTTGTATTCATATTTTATTATTATAGGCAATGCTGTAATGAACATCTTCACAGTTTAGATTATGTTATTAGCATGAATTCCTAGGAGGGGAATTAAGGGTCTGAGCATTTATTCAGTCAACAGATATTTCTCATCACCATCACTGCTGCCAGTCTGGTCCATCCTCACTCACTTGGATGTCTATAGAGGCCTCTTAAGTAGACATACTACTTCCTCACCGTCTCCTGTGGTATACTGAAAAGTAGTCCCAATTCTTTGCCTCTCCTGCAGCCACACCTCTGCCAATGGGATGGATGGATTTCCATCTCCCTTAACCTTGGACTTGGCCACTGACTGGCATTGGTCAACAGAATGGAGCATAAGTGGGGCTCCCCCTGGGATTTAAGAGTGTTTTCACTCACCCTCTTATGCTTCTGCCATGGCCACTGTAACGTGCCTCGGCTCACTGCTGCTGCTGGGAGGAGAATCAGACACAGCTGGAGCACAGCCACTCCAACTTGTCTGCAGACCTGTGAGAAAAGATGATCATTGTTTGAAACCACTGGGTTTTGGGGTGGCTTGTTATGTAGCATTATTGTGAAATAGCTGACAGATATGCCCCCATCTCCAATCTATTCTCCACACGCCACCAGGGTTATCTCTTAGTATTTTTTAAGTAATTTGTGCTTTATGTGCTGTAGAGCTTTGCCACTCCATGCCCAAGGACTCCAGGAGCAAACTGATGAGATACAGGAAGCAGAGGTGGCTCATCAGGCCGCAGTACACCCAGATGTCTTCCACATTCATGAGGGTTGACCAAGGCCAAGGTGCTCACAGAGGAGGTGGAAGAAGCCTGAAACCCTCACTTGAAGGAGAAAGGGAAGGGCCAGTCCCCAACACTTACCAGGGCCTGCTACATCCTCTCAAATCTCTCCGTGGTTCTCACTATCCCCATTCCACCCACAAGGAAACAGGCTCAAAAAAGTGAAGAGCCTTTCCCAGGGTTGCATGGTGAGGGTGTAGCAGTAGTGGGATTGGAACCCTGGCCAGCCTGTTGTCAAGGTATGTCCTGCCCTCCATGCCTTGGCTGGCCTGATCCTAGGGAGTCAGATGAGACCTCTCGCTATGATCACCGGTTTTGCCTCTGGTGGTTCACAGAAATGGCTACTTTCTGGCTGTCTGACCTGAGGCAAGTGATGTCACCTCCCTGGGCCACTAGAATGGAAACTCTGAAACCAGGGAACTCCTTTTGCTGACTACTCTATCCCTTCACCTAGAACAGAGCCTACCACTTAATAGATGCTGAAGTAAAGTATGAATGAAAGAATAAATGAATCGATCCATTTGCCTATCTCTTCATCAAAACCCCAGGATTTTTTCTGTTGAGCACCAGACAAAAGGGTGCTTGAATTTGGAGGCTATTTTGATAGCCTCTGAGTGCAGAGAGCCCTGGGAATAAGAGTAGCCTGATTCTAGCCCAACTATTCTACAGAAGAAGTGACTTATTTGCTCCTCAGTTTCTCCTCTATCAAGTTGACCTTACTGTAGTTTCTACAACAGAGACTGGGTGAGGTTGATTGAGATGTAAGGCACCTGCCACACAGTTGGTGCCCAATAGACAGGTTGTTGCCATCCAGACTAATGGTAGATGTTTAGGCTAAGTGACCAGCAGAGGATATGACCAGGCAGAACCCTCAAGACCCCCTAGAGGGGAATGTTGAAGTTGCCAGGCAGGAGACCTTAACTGTCTCCAGTTAAGAGGACAGTATGAGCAGTAAGGTCTCTGTCTCTGGGCAGATGGAGGCATGGACGGGAAGGGGGTGAGAGAAGCAGACTCCTGGCTTGGTTATTCTCTGTGTCGCTGTTGAGCTGTCCTTGGATAGGAGGGACACGGAGGTGGCAGACACTTGTAATGAGCAGAGAGCTCGCCCAGGCAGGGCTGGCCATTGATCGCCTGGCTCCTGACTTGTTCCAGCAGCAAGGGAGGAGGGAGAGGGAGTATGTGTGTCCCCAGGAGCTGCATGCAAGTGTCCAGGCATCAGCGTGACGCTGAAGTAGAGATGGCAGGGTGGGGTGGCAAGGCGGATGGCAAGAGGCCCCCTCCCTGACCCCAGTCTATGCTCAGCACACATGGGGTACCAGGTGAGTTCCAAGCACTTGGCATCCATGATCTCCCACAATCCTTATAAAACTATCTCACAAGGAGAAATTCTTACTTCTATGGCGATCAGAGCTCAAGAAGCTCAGAAAGGGAAAGTGATTTGCCCAAGGTCGCATAACAGTCACCTGTGACTTCCAGCCTAAAAGCCAAATATGCAAAAAATTGTGACTTTCTAGGTTGGAATTTTGTTTCTAACTCAAGCCCCCTTTCTACCAAGAAGTGGAAACTTAGTCTTGGTCATTTCAGAATAATCCACTTTAGAATACCCCTCCCCTGCCAGACCCAGTCAGTCCTAGGAGTCCCCATCTGTTCTGGTTTTCCATTATTGCTTAAGGAATTACCCCAAAATTTAGTGGCTGAAAACAATTACAAACTGTTATTCTCTTAACAGTTTTGGGGTAAACTAGGCAGGTGATTCTTGCCTTATGCTGTTGCAGTTGGCCACTGGCTGAGGCTGGAGCCATCTCACAGCTTTCTGAGCCACACATTTGGCAGCTGATGCTGGCTGTTGGTGAGAGCCTTAGTGAGGGCTATGGCGTCTCCAAGTCACCTGGGCTCCCTCACAGCATGGCGGCTGGGGTTCAATAGCAAGCAACCCAAGAGAACCAGACTGAAGCTGTCTCACCTTTTACAACCTAGCCTCAGATGTCACGGACCATACTTGCGCTGTAGGAACATGCCGCATTCAAGGGAAGAGAACTTAAGTCCCACCTCTCTATGAAAGGAGCAGCAACATCGCAAAATGAGCCCATGGAATGGGAAGCTGTGGCAATCTTGAAAATACAACCTACTGCACCATCTTTCCCCTGAGCTGGCCTCATCCCTGCCTGCTCTGCAGTCAGCGGTCCACAGTCTGCGACCCCTGGGTCCTCACTGCAAGCTCCCCTTGCCTGGGCCTCCTGGGCCACATCCATGCCTCTTGAAATAAGGGGATTGTTTTTCTGCTTCTCACACCAAATTGGAGAACACAGGGACCTCGAAGCCATTCTGGAATGCTTTCTCTTTTCTTCCCCTTTCTCACCTACAGACAGGAAACTGAGGGCAGGGCCTATAGTAAGTGCTCAGTAACTGTTAGCTTCTGTTGGTATGATTATTGTAAGGTACTATGGGAGTGGAGGGGTGGGGGAGATCCTTCTGCCAGAGGTGTGGGGATAGTCAGGGCAGGTCTCACAGAGGAAGCGACGTGGGCTGGAGTTTATCAGGCGGGGAAATGCAAGGAGGAACAGTCAAAAGACAGGGGACCAGAAGTGCCAAGGTGCAGGGGAGTGAAGTGCACCGGAATCTTCAGGACAGGAAAGGGCCCTGCCTGCATGACTGGGAAAGGCCCCCCATAGCAAGCCATTGTGGGGTATGCATGCTCAAAGCAGATAAAGGAAGGTGGTTCAGGACTCAGAGAGGCTGGCAAGGCTACAGAAGAGGCTCGCTGTGGAGGTCCACCCTAAAAGCCACAATTCCAAATCTCCTTCAGCCACTATCCCAGTCCTCCCAGGGCAGTATGCCCAGCTTTAGGATCTTGGAGGAATGAAGCAGTTTAAGCTTCCTTCCAGCTTCACAGCCCCTTTCCTTCTGGCAGGGTGAAGGTGGACCATATAGGGTGTTCTCAGTGGCTTCCCAGGACAGCTGACTCAATTAGAGGATTTGCCAGTAGGTAGCAGAGTATGTAATAACTCTTATTGTTTCATTAGAAGCATTGTGTTTAATATAGATAACTCTACTGCATGCAAGGGAGAAAACTGCAGCCCTAGGGGTTAGCGAGGGGCACGTCTATTTGTGACTTGTGACAGAGTCCCTTCATCTGAGTCTTGACAAATCCCCTACCTGTCACCACCTCCTCCCTCTCCCCCAGCACTATCAGTAGACTGTGATCCTCAGACTCCCTGAGATTCTGATTCCATAGGTCTGGGATATGGCCCCAAATCATTCTGATACAGATGGCCCACAAACATACAGGAGAAGCCCCGTTGAGGAGGGAGATTAGGTTGGGATCACGAAGGACCTTGAATGTCACGTGAAGAAGTTCAAACAGCTACCATTTGCTTGCTTTGCACCAGCTGGACATGGGGGCAAGATTTTGTTTGAAAGAAGGAGTTTGGGACAGGTGTGGTGTCATGTGTCTGTAATTCCAGCCTAAGACAGGAGGATTGCTTCAGCCCATGAGTTCAAGGCCAGCTTGTACAACACAGCAAAATAAATGAAAGAAAGATGGAAAAAAGGAAGGAAAGAAATGAAAAAAAACAGGAAGGAAAGAAAGGAGGGAGGGAGGGAAAGAAAAAGGAAGGAAGGGAAGGGAAGAAGAAAAAGGAAGGAAGGAAAAGACAAGAAAGAAAAAAAGTTTGAAACTAGAGCTGACCAACACCAGAGTTTGTCTTGACAAAACTAACTGGTTCTTCTGACAAATGTTCACCAACACGTGTTCGAGGCCAGGCCTTGTCCTGAGGAGCCTGAGGTGGGAAAAGTTACTGTAGTCTGGGTGAGTCTGGTTGCAGGGGTTGAGGGGAGACAGACATGGGAATAATGGCCTGAAATACCTATGTGACCCAGAACCTGAACTGAAAGCAGCTGGCGGTTCTGCCACAGCCCAGGAAATGCAAGGATTAATTCTGCTTCTGAGAGGTGGGGGCTTTGGAGTTGGGCCTTGAAGAATGAATATGAGCTCACCAGGGGAAAAACTCAGGAGGGTGAGGTGGGAGTAGAGAGGGGTAGTTTGAACTTTTTTCTTTTCCCGGAGGGTCCCATTTATCCTGGTCTTGTGGCCCTCCTTACGGAGTCCAGTGGTGGTCCAGGTGACCCAGGTTGCTCCTGTCTCCCTGGGCTCCCAACCCCCATGTCACCCTGCCACACATCGCAGGGCCTGCTGCCTCGACTCACTCAGCAGAGTGGGAATGCCAGGGTAACAGCCTTCCTTATTGTCACATAATAAAGAGTTCCAGCTACTGCAGGGCCTTTTGAAAGGACTTCTTTTCTTCCCTGGGCTTGACAATCTTTTTGGACTCTGGGTCTATTAGCCTCACATTTAATTAATGTTCCACTTGACTAATAAGATATAACAGAAGCAGCTGGGATCGCCTGGAGGCTGGGGGCTGGGAGAATTGCCTGTCTTGGGAAGAAGAGAGAGAGAGAGGCTTCAGGGGCTAGCAGCCTTGGGGTGGGGGCAGACATGAACTAAGGTAGGCATGTACTGAGGCTCAGCTACACCGCTGGCAAGAAACCCATCAGGGTGAGCGCTATCCTAGCCTTGTGTTTTGCCCTGACTGTCCTCCTCATAAGAGCTGCAGCCCTTTTGAAATCCCACCATTTCCACAGTCCCTTCATTCTTTTACCTACCACAACAGCTTGGACAATGGTTCTCAAAATTTAGTGGGGGGCCGGGTATGGCAGCTCATGCCTGTAATCCCAGCACTTTGGGAGGCTGAGGCAAGTGGATCACTTGAGGACAGGAGTTCAAGATTGGCCTGGCCAACATGGGGAAACCCCATCTCTACTGAAAACACAAAAACTAGCTGGGTGTGGTGGCGCATGCTGGTAATCCCAGCTACTCGGGAGGCTGAGGCATGAGAATCACTTGAACCTGGGGGGCAGAGGCTACAGTGAGCCAAAATGCACCACTGCACTTCAGCCTGGGTGACAGAGTCTGTCTCAAAAAAATTTTTTTTTAATTTAGTGGGGGTCAGAAAATCTGTGGGGAAAAATGGGGCATGTGCATAAAAATGGAGCCTCCTAGCTCCACTCCAGGAAGCTGGCAGGTTGGAGCCCAGGAATCTGCATTTTGCATGGCAGGCTCAAGTTTCTGATGCAGGTTGAACTGGGACAAACTTTGGGAAATCATGAGTTTGGCAATAAACTCCATTCTCATCTATAAAAGGAGAACAATCGTAGGACCACCTGTGGCACCACTGCAGGGACCGGGAAGCAGCTAGGATGGGCCCGACCACAGTAAGCACTCCACACACTTCAACTGCCATGGTCAGGTGAGGGACGGCATCTGTCTGGTCCCCTGCTGTCCCAGGCTCCAAGTGGGTGATCAATAAGCCTTTGGCAAGTGGTTTTCCTTTGGACAGCACCAGGAGACGCGGAAGGGAGAAGAGCTGAAAGTTACGACTTCATCTTCCTATACTGTTTGAATGTTCTAATGGGAACACGTTACCTTCAGAATTTTAAAAACTTGTTTAATTTTGAATTAGTTTGTTAAATGATGAAATTCATCTTCTTGAGGCTTTGGATATAGTACATGTTCTCTTTACAAGACTTTTTAATTAAGAGCGGAGTTGGGCAGAATCTGAATCCATGGGGCCTGCGGAGGCTGTGTACCAGCATCCCCTGGCATGCTTCTTTAAGTGCAGGTTCCTAGGCCCCGGCGTAGGCCTCCTGAATCAGAATTTCTAGGGCTGGCACAGCCTTACTAAAAAGTACCCCAGGCATCATACTGCAAGTGGCTTGTGAGCCGCCAGGAAGAGGTGCTGGGAGAAACGCCACCTTGGGGGTGGAGGCAGGCATCTGACACCCTGAGGGCAGAGACCTTGGCATTCCCCTCCCTCCTTTTTACCTGCCCCAGCCCCAAATCTAGTCTAGGCACTTAGGAACTCAGAAAGACACACTGGTGGATGAGAAGTGCACTTAGGGGCCGGGACAGTGGCTCACGCCTGTAATCCCAACACTCTGGGAGGTCAAGGCGGGAGGATCACTTGAGCCCAGGAGTTTGAGATCAGTGCGGGGCAATGCAGTAGGACACAATCTCTCTTAAAAATAAAAATTAAAAAAAAAAGACAAATCTCTAAAAAAAAAAAAAAAAAAAAAAAAGCGCACTGAAGCCCAGAGACGGGCAGTGACCTCCCAAAGGAAAACAGAAAGAGAATGGGAGGCAGCAGAGGAAGGCGGTTAAGAGCCTAGGCTTGGAGCCCAACACGCCTGTAGTAAAAATCAAAACAGCTGTTTCCTCAATGAGCTGTGTGGCCTTGAGCAAGTGCCTTCGCCCTCCCCACCAACTGCCAAGTGGCTCATTTATAAAACCGGGCTGTTCACCCTATCCCGGAGCTGGGGTGGAATAAAGTTTGTATGTAGAGGTACTTGGTGCTACGCCTGGCTCCTGCTAACTCACAATAAATGGAAACTGCTGTTGTTGTTGTTGACATCACACTATTCAACACCACCATCACCGAGGCAGCACAGGGCAGGGGTTAAGCACCAGGCTTTAGAGCCCTTGGCCCCACTTGGTATCTGAGTGACCTTGACTAAGTCACTTCACTCCCTGGGGCCTCAGTTGCCCCACCTGCAAAATGGGGATGAGGATAACAACCATAACACCTACTTCATAGGGCTGCTGTGAGTTGATATTTGTAACACTCTTAGAACAGCATTTGGCACACAATAAGCCCTAAGTGAATGTTGGCTGTTATTATCAGCAGCCTGGACTAAAAGCCTGGCTGCACCCCGGGGAGGAAGCGTGCCTGCTTGCTTCACTCCTCGTCCCCAGGCCCTCTGGAAGTCCTGATAAAAGCTGACTCTATAATGAATGTACCTCTCAACCAAGCACGGCTGTGGCCACACAGCTCTGACGAAAACAGGCCTTGGCGGCAGCACCATATCCATGCAATTAAGCAGCTCAAAGGTGCTGAGGAGGTGGGTGTCAGCCTCAGGGTATTGATTTCCTAGGGAGACAGGCCGGGCCAGACAGGGTCCTCTGCTGAGATGGGAGACAGCACATCCGACTAGAGGCAGGGTCAGGGGCCTGAAGCCAAAACCCCTCAGGCCAGGGTATCCTCGGAGCTGAAAATGTCCTTCCCTCCTGAATGGCCACATATGTGCCCATGCTTCACAATAATGTCAGGATGACACAGGAGTTTATAATAAACATTCAGAGAGCATCATGTAATGTTCAACCATAGGTACAATAATGACCCATTTTATGAGAAGGAAACTGAATCCCAGAAAGGCAGAGGTACTGACCCAAGGTCACTCAGCTGGCATTCAAGCCCCCCAGATCTGTCGGAGTCCAGAGTCTTTCGCTTAACCACCACCATATTGCCTGTCATTTATTACTTGAGAAATTCATTGCTAGTCCTCAGTTTCCCCATCTGTGAAATAGTCATCAAGGATTGCATTTGATGGTCTTGAAGGGCTCATCCTGCATTTTTGTTTGTAGTGAATTAAGACTTCTGGGGGATGTTTTGGAGTCAGTCAGGAAGGATGAGTAGAGGTCAGACCATGAGCTGGGAATGAATCCTGCTACTTCCCAGAGGGCTCTCATACCCACCATGGCCCAAATTGTCATTAATAACAGCTAACATTTCCAAGGGCTTACCATGTGTCAGGCACCGTTCTCAGCATACAAACTATTTCCTAACCTATCCCTGAAGCAGCCACTCTACAACCATTTTCCACCTGAAGAAGCTGAGGCATAGAGAAGTTAAACAACTTGCCATCTAGATCCTATGGGTGCCGGGCCCACATCCCTTTCTCTCGCTGACACACCTATCCCCCAGCTGCTGTGAGTGTTGGCTGCCCCCTTCTCCTGAGACCTGTCCTTGGCATATGGGTACCACCTTACCCTAAATGTCTCCCCACAGGGGACAACTCTTGGGTAGTGACTGTCTGAAGTGTGAGTACAAACAGCTGCACCATGGCCCCAAGAAACCTGTTACAAGTTGAACTGTGGTCCCCTCTCAACAGAAGATATGTTGATGCCCTAACCCAAGTATCTCAGAAAGTTACCCTCTTAGGGTCCTTGCAGATGTATGTTAAGATGAGGTCATACCTGAGTAGGTTCACTCTCGTTCCTGGCGTCCTTATAAGAAGAGACATGCAGAGAAATGACCATGTGACAATATAGAGAGGGACTGGAGAGATCCATCTACAGGGCAAGGAATGCCAAGGACTGCCAGCCACTACCAGAAGCTAAGACACGCAGGGAAGGATTTCTCCATGGGTTTTAGAGGGAGCATGGCCTTGCTGACACCTTGTTCTTGGACTTCCAGTCTCCAGAACTGTGAGACAATCCATTTCTGTTGCTTAAGCCACGCAGTCTATGGTACGTTGTTATGGCTGCCCTAGCAAACTAATACAGAGCCCTTGACCAATGACTACCTGACATGTGGCCCCCTTGCCACAATGTGGGACAGTTCCACGGTGTTATGCCTTAGAGCCCACCCGTCCCCACCCTCTCCACTTCTCCCACTCCCTCCCATCTCTCACCCTCCCCATCGCTGCTACCCCCCTTCCACCCCCTACCTCTGGAAAGAGACCCCAAGTTTCCTTCAGAAGAACCCTCCTCAGGCTCAGTTCTTGCATTTCCTGAGGCCTCACTCCATTTTCTGACTCAGGGAGTAAGCCCAAGGCCCAGGGCTGGCCAATCAGAACATTCCATCACTCCTCACTCACAGTGATTGGCTCAGGGATGGGCACATGACCCAAGTTCATCCAATGAGCTTCAAGCTCAGGATTACTGTTGGACCTGCTGAAAACGAGTTTTTTTTTCTCCTTTGGAGATTGCACAGCAGCCAGGAGTGTGCATCGAGAAGCTAGTGGCCTCCACACCATGGGGAGAAAGGAAGGGTTGAGTGGCAGAGTCAGGGATTCCTGGTGATGTCCGCAGCGGCCGTTTGGAAGCTTAGGCCACCCCCTTCCTCCACCACTCTTTAGCAGCTCCACATCTGAGCCAGAGTAAAAGGCAAGTCCCTATCAGGCGCATGCAGTCCACCCCATTGCTCTGACTTCATCTCCTCTGCTGTCCTCCATACTTGCTCTTCTCCAGCATCCAGTCTCCCAGCCCCACCTTGGCACCATTGCTCCTGCTATTCCCTCCATCCAGATACTCCCTAGAGAGCTCCAAGGCTTGCTCCCTCTGTCCCGCCTCAGCTCTCATCGCCTTAGAGAGGCCTCCCTTGGCCACCCACACTAAAACAGCAGTTTCTATCACTCACTATCCTCTTATTAGGTTTTATTTTTCTTCACAGCACCTGTCACTACTGACACTGTTTATTGCTATGGACAAGACTTCTTGGTTCTAGCTCAATTGCCTTCATCCCGAATAATAAGCATGCATTGAGCACTACTGGATACAAGGCCCCAATGTGGCTAGGGATATAATCAGAATCACAATACTTGTGTTCTTGGTTTACTTTCACAATTTCATGGGTGTCTAGCAGCCCACTGGAATACACAGCAGGGACTTCTACATATTTTTCATGGAACATGAGACTCAATGTTGCTGTGGTTAGCTGATTTCCTTCCACTTCAAAAGTTCTTGTATTTTAGCCATTTCTCCTCACTGTCTGTTTCCTTAAACGAACAGTAAATACAACTGCCAGATAAGTGGATTACGTGAGCTCTGGAAAATCCTGGAAACTGACAGCCTGGATTCAATTTCTAACTCCGCCCTTTTTTGGCTGTAGTAAAGGAGTCTATTGCTGAGTAGCAAATCACCCTGCAATTTCCTGGCTTAAAGCAATAATAGTCATTATAATCTCTCGGGGGTTGACTGAGTATAGCAAGATCCAAGGTGGATCTTGCTTGGAGGTTTCTTATGTAGTTGCAATCCAAGAGCTTGAATTATTTTAAAGGCTTCCTTCCTCACATAACTGGTGATTGCTGCTGGCTATTGCCTGAAACATCAGCTAAAGCTGTTGGCTGAAAATCTACACCTGGACTCTCCATGTAGCTTGAGCTTCCTCACAGCATGACAGCTGGGTTCCAAGAGCAAGTGTCCCAACAGAACCAGGTGGAAACTGTGTTGCCTTACATGACCTAGCCTTGGAAGCCACATAGCAGTCTTTGTGCTGTACTCACATATCTGACTCTTGAGGAGAAAACATAGACTCCACCTCTTGATGGGAGGGCTATCAGTGTCACATTGCATGAAGAGTTGTGGAATGGGAGATGTAGTTGTGGCCACCTTGGAAAATACAATCTGCCAAAGATGCTTTTAAGGACTAAGCAGTGAACAGAAATGTGGGAGCTATCTGATACTTTTTTTAAAATACGAGGGCTGGTAGGGTTCCTGGCCTCTTGTAAATGTGTGCCCCTTCTAAAAACATCCAAATTCAGATTAGAGAAGCCACAATGTGAGCCAAATAAAACAAGTCCATGGCTAGTTTCATCTGAAGGACCATGAGTTGCAACTCCTGCCCAGGTAACTAATTTCAGGGAAGGGAATTCTTACCTACTGAGCAACCTCCAAGTGCTGTGGGCTGTGCTGGCCCTTCACATCTGCCACAATGATTGTGATGCCCATTTTATGGCTGAGGAAACCGAGGCACCAAATGGTGTTAACCCGTGTAATGTCTACATAATCTAACTGAATTTCTGCCCTGCCTTACGTCTGCTTATCTTTAAAAAACAGGATGCCAAGACCAGAAGTTCACCCTTGTGACCAAACTGGCTGAAACTGGTGAGATCCAAGATGGCAGCTCACTTGACCTCTAAAGAACCTCTAGCTTCATTATAATCTAATTTCCATGCTAAATGACACTCCCACCAGTGT
Source organism: Cebus imitator (assembly GCF_001604975.1). NCBI lineage: Eukaryota > Metazoa > Chordata > Mammalia > Primates > Cebidae > Cebus > Cebus imitator. The sequence continues at coordinate 2,031,024 of NW_016107647.1, forward strand.
CATGATAGTTGACATTGCCATTACAATGGCCAGAAGAAACCATAAAGGTACAAAAAGGAAGGCAATAACTCTGGTTCCAAGCAGTTCTTCTCCCATTCCCAGAAAAGACATGAATATTCTTCCCCTTGATTTTAATGCCCAACCTCTTCATTAAAGATGTCCTGTATCCATGGCTTCTCAGGAGCTGAGAAGTTGATTCGTAACCCAACCTCCCACTTCTCAATTCCATGGCCGTCGAATAAAGCATGCACTGCTTGATGCTTACTTTTAGGTTCATGTATTGGCTTTGCAGCACAGAACAGGAAAACACCCCATCTTCTGGGGGACTGGCTTTGCTGGTAACAAGAAGACAGGCCCAGAGTCAGAGTTAGGAAGTGATAAAGCCAGGTGTCCGCCACAGCTGGTTCTTTCCCCTGAAGGGCCCACCTCCATGGGCTGTGAAATGAGAGGGTGAATGGTACCAACTGTAAAGTGCTGTGCACACACTGGGTTATAATTGATAGAAAAGAGGGTTCAGATGGCCAGGAGTGTTTTTGCAGATGGAGAGGTGAAAAGCAGAAATGGGGCTACAGGGTATAGCAAGGGCGGAAGCCCACTCTGCGACCCCAGGAGAAGCTTTGGAAAGGCATCACCAGAGAGGCGGGTGTACTGGTGGGCAAGGGGTTGAGACCAACAGGATATGAGCCATAGCAGAGCGGCTCTGAGGAAATGAAGAAAACTCAGAGATGGAGCTGATTATAGGGAAACAAAAAGGTGATGCAGTGATGCGTGAGTATGCGATAGTCACCGAGGAAGCAGCAGTGACTGGGGAGTTGAGAGTCCCTGGGCAAGGGCACCTGTCCAAGCCCCTGGAAGGTGGACGGTGATGCTACCATGCTCCTAAAGTGCCTCTCACAGAGAGCAGGATTCGGTTTCCTACCCTGGTTCCTCTGCTAGGCGTCTTCCACGCTGGTGCCACTGTCTCCCACCTTGAGGCCTCAGCAGCTCCTCACTGGACTCCCCACGAGTCTCCGTTTCCTCTTGCCTCCAACAGTGTATTCCAGAGTGGCCTTCTAAAGGGTACAGCAGATTCTGTCACTCTCAGCTGCAAAGCATCCCACAGTTCCTGGCTGCTGTTTGAATAAAATGCATACTCCCGTCACCCTGTTCTGGTCTTAGCGGCCCTTCGTGCCAGCGGGTATTTTCTCCAATACGTACTTGTTCAGTGGTTCTTGTCTATCTCTCTTGCCAAACTCCAAGATAAGGTTGACTTGGTCCTAGGTATAATCTCTGCACATAGTAGGTTCTCAAATATTTGCTGACTGCTTCTGTTGCAATCTTTCTGTCTCTGGAAAAGGCTACTCTAACCTAAAATTTGCTCAGGCAAAAAAAACTTTTGGATCAGCCGGGCAAGGTGGCTCACACCTGTAATCCCAGCACTTTGGGAGGCCAAGGCAGGTGGATCACGAGGTCAGGAGTTCAAGACCAGACTGTCCGACGTGGTGAAACCCGTCTCTACTAAAAAATACAAAAATTAGCTGGGCGTGGTGGCTCATGCCTGTAATCCCAGCTACTTGGGAGGCTGAGGTAGGAGGACTGCTTGAACCGGGACCCGGGAGGCAGAGGTTGCAGTGAGCCGAGATCAAACCACTGCACTCCAGCCTGGGCTACAGAGCGAGACTCCATCTAAAAAAAAAAAAAAAAAAAAAACCCAAAAAACTTTTGGATCATTCTTGATTCCTCTCTTTTTCTCATACCCCACCCCCATCCATTAGTAAATTGTACTGGCTCATCCTGCAAAATACATTTGCAGTCCCACCCTTTTGTCCACCTCCAGAGCTGCCACTCTGGTCCAGCCACCTTTACCCCTGACCCAGACAACTGCAGCAGCCTCTGCTCCAGCCGCCCTGCTTGTGCCCTGGCCCCTGTGATCTACTTCTTACACAGCAGTTCCCTCAAAACCGAAGTCAGACCATGTCCCTTCACTTCTCAGAACCATCCTGTTTTGGGGAGAGTAAAAGCCAAATCCCTATAGTGGCCCGCCGTCTGCTTCCAGTACTCCTCTGTCCTCCCTCCCGCTGCTCTCAGAGGACTTTTGTTGATCCCTGAAAACACCACACCCATTCCTGCCTCGGGGCCTTCACACGTGCTGTTCCTTCTGCCCGGACTGCTGGCCCCAGATCTCTGCTTGGCTCACTACTCACTAACCCCTTCCTCTTGGAATCCTTTTCCTTTGGGCCCCTGCTCAAATGTTCCTCCTCCTGGCCATTCTGTATGGAGCATCACGAATGCATTGATGCACACACACGACACATGTGGGCACACACACATACACACACCTGTGCATGTACCGATCATCCTTCTCTTAATTATTACCTAACATATTGTAAATCCAGGACGTCAAGGACTTGATCTCTTTTGCTCATTGCAGTGCTCTCAGCCTCCAGCACTGTTCCTGGCACATGATAGCTGCCACAAATTACTTTTTTTTTTTGAGATGGAGTTTCACTCTTGTTGCCCAGGCTGGTGTGATCTTGGCTCACTGCAACCTCCTCCTCCCGGGTTCAAGCAATTCTCCTGCCTCAGCCTCCTGAGTAGCTGGGATTACAGGCACACACCACCACATCCGGCTAATTTTTGTATTTTTAGTAGAGACGGGGTTGCGCCACCATGGCCGGCTAATTTTTGTATTTTTAGTAGAGAGGGAGTTTCTCCATGTTGGTAAGGCTGGTCTCGAACTCCTGACCTGAAGTGATCTGCCCGCCTCGGTCTCCCAAAGTGCTGGGATTACAGGTGTGAGCCACCGTGCCTGGCCCACGAATTACTTTTTAAGTGAGTGAGTTCAGGCTGTAGCCATCTAGGCAAGGCACACTGGAAGTCTGGGCTAGGATGAACACCTAAACACACACATATTCACACAGACACACCCACTAACACACTCACACACACGCATACACACACATTCATACAGACACACACACACACATTCACATTTAAAAGCTAAACAGGCCAGGCATGGTGGCTCATGTCTGTAATCCCAGCACTTTGGGAGGCTGAGGTAGGCAGATCTCTTGAGCCCAGGAGTTCGAGACCAGCCTGGCCAACATGGTAAAACCCTGTCTCTACTAAANAAAAATCAGCTTGGCATGGTGATGTGCACCTGTGGCCCAGCTGTTCAGGGGGCTGAGGTGGGAGGATCCCTTGAGCCTGAGAGGTAGAGGTTGCAGTGAGCTGTGATTGTGCCACTATACTCCAACCTGGACAACAGAGTGAGACTCTATCTCAAAAAAAATTAATTAATTAATTAAAAATAAATAAATAAAAGCTAAACAAAGAAATGAACAGATAGCAAGAATAAACTCCATGCCCCACTCCTTTCTGCTCCATAGTTACTGACTCATCATTCCTCCAGTGAAAACCTGGTATGGGACCCCTCTTCTTTTTGCCTGCCCAGCACCCACTGTTCCATCTTCTGAGACCACCCTACTTTTCCTTTGGAGACCATCCTCAACTTCAGTATCAGTCTGGGGGTGCTGAGTGGACACATCTACCCCTATGCCAGAGGTGGCCTGTGACAGAGACCATATGATGAGAGTTGCAGCAACGAGCTTCTGGATAGGCACATGACACGGTCCAGGCCACTCCGTGATGCCTGGGATGTCTGTGCAGTCACTGTGAATGAGGTCGTCTCTTGCTGGTGGTAACTAAGCTGTTTTAGGGAGTCCGCCTGGGGCTGTGGGCAGCCGCATTGCCACCGGGAGAAGGAAGCTTGCTGGAACAGAGTCACTGCAGAGAGAGAGAGCTAAGAGACAGAGAAAGGCAGATACATGATGACATCATTTGATGCACTTTTTAGTTACATGTGAGAATAATTTTTCATTTTTTCTTTTGTTTTTCTTTCTTTTTTTAAACAGGGCTTCACTCTGTTGCCCAGGCTGGAGTGCAGAAGTGTGATCATAGCTCACTGCAGCCTTGAACTCCTGGGCTCAAGTGATCCTCCCCCTCAGCCTCCCAAATAGCTGGAATTACAGGGGCATGCACCATACACAGCTAATTTTTTTTTTTTAAATTGTGTACAGACAGGTCTCACCTTGTTGCCCAGGCTGGTCTCCAACTTCTGGATTCAAGTGATCCTCCTGCCTTGGCCTCCCAAAGTGTAAGGATTACAGGCATGGGCCACTGCACGCAGCCCTCTTTTTTTCTTAACTCAATTTGAGGTGGGTTTCTGTCACTTGATAGTGACTGAAACAATGTCTTGAGGCATGTTTCAGAATTTCAGACAGTCACCCTGCTTCAGGCAAGGTCACACCTCCCATGAAGCCCATTCCTTCTGCAAAATTTGCTCAAGCCATGCCTCCTTCCCAGAGGGCACCCCCACGCCCCGTTTCTATCCAAGTCTTGCCTGTCTTGAAGGCCTGTCCTTTTCTAGAAGCCTGCCCCGATTGAACCCACTAGGACCTCTCCCTCCACTGGCCTCCCTCAGCTGTTGGACACTGGGTCAGGCACAGTCCTCAGCTCCTCCCTCTTCCATCTCTTTTCAGCTTCCCACCCTCCTCAGCTCCATGCAGCCCCCCGTGACTCCTGGCTCCCCCCTTCCCTCCCCCCCGCCCAGGTCCTGGCAGAGGAACCCGACCGGACCACTTAGGTCAACTTTGTGGCTCTGCTTCCCCCTGGTGGTAAAATTCGAAATTGCACTGAGCTGTGTGGCGCCCCCCTGGAAACCCAGTTTCAAGTCCCCACCAAGAGCTGCCACACTGAAAGTCCTGTATTTTACCTGCTTTGTCTGGCGATCTATCCTCTACCTCCTGGAATCCTTTTCATCAACACTTAATGGGGGTCTGTTTGTTTGTTTGTTGAGACAGGGTCTCGCCCTCCTGGGCTCTCAGCCTCCTGAGCTCTCAGCCTCCAGAGTTACAGGAGCATGCTACTGCATCTGACTTGAAGCTTAGATTTTTTTTTTTTTTTTTTTGAGACGTAGTCTCCCTCTGTCTCCCAGGCTGGAGTGCTGCAGTGCAATCTCAGCTCACTGCAACCTCTGCTTCCCAGGTGCAAGCAATTCTCCTGCCTCGGCCTACTGAGTAGATTACAGGCATCTGTCACCACAGCTGGCTAATTTTTGTATTTTTGGTAGAGACAGGATTTCACCATGTTGGTCAGGCTGGTCTTGAACTCCTGATCTCAGGTGATCTGCCTGCCTCAGCCCCTCAAAGTGCTGGGATTACAGGCATGAGCCACCATGTCTGGAGAAAGCTTAGATTTTTAAGACAGGCTTTTAGAGACCTGTAAAAGGGGCTGCCACAACTTTGCCCAGCCAATCACAGCCGTAAGAGAAAAAGGGCTCATTTCTCAAAAGGGGCCAGACATTTGGGTTGTAGATGAAGTTTCCTGATTTTTACAGGTTGGCAACAAATTCAAAGTTCATACATCACTATGCAGGCCAAATAAAACATATCTGGAGGCTGGGCATGGTGGCTCATGCCTGGAATCTCAGCACTTTCAGAGGCCAAGGTGAGCGGATCAACCTGATGCCAGGAGTTTGAGACCAGCCTGACCAATACGGTGACACTCCATCTCTACTAAAAGTAAAAAAAATTAGCCAGGTGTGGTGGTGCATGCCTGTAATCCCAGCTACTCAGGAGATGGAGACAAGAATCACTTGAACCTGGGAGGCAGAGGTTGCAGTGAGCCAAGATTGTGCCACTGCACTCCAGACTAGGTGATACAGTAAGATCCTGTCTCAAACAAACAAAAAACATATTTGGGGACGAGATTTGACATGAAGACGACCAGTTTTGTTTTGTTTTGTTTTTTAATCTCTGGAGCTAAGTTTCCCATTTTGCAGACAAACTGAGGCCCAGAGGGGACAATGAGGCCACTTGGTCACAAGGCCCACAGGTGACACTGTAGGCCTGGACACCTAGTCCCTCCTAGCTTCTGGTGATTTGCTGGACTCATGGGTGTTCTGCGGAACAGATCCTTCCCTCACATCCCTTGGAAAGAACCAGCTCTGCCGACACCTTGATTTTGAGCTGCTGATCCCAGGTGGAGAGAATACATTTCTGCTGCTCCAGGCACTCAGTGTGTGGCACCCTGTTACAGAAGCCCAAGCTGCATAACATCCTGGAGGCCAGGTGGAAATCTGGGATTCCTGGACTCCTGGAAGTTCCACATGTGGGAGTGTGTGGAAAGTCGCCCTGGCTTGCAGCCCACCCCCTTTCTCTTCCTGATCCTGGGCTCCATCCTCTGCAGCTAAGGGCTTCACATGCTTGCAGGTGAACACCCCAACCTGCAGCTGTCCTTGGCCAGCCCTCAGGCCTAGTGGTACACACACCAGAGTGATACAGATGAACCCCAAAATTAGGGCTTAACCTTGGTATGTTCTTGGCTTCACTCAGGAAAGAATTCAAGATCGAGCAACAGTGAAAGAAAGCAATTTTATTAGAGCAGCAGTGTATAGCAAAATGCTGCCTCATAGACAGAGCCGGGCTCTCCCACAGGCAGAGGAGCCCAGAGAACCACTCCTGCATCGCTGCCTAGCTCTTTTTATACCCTCTCTTAATTATATGCTAAATAAGGGGCAGGTTATTCATGAACTTTCTGGAAAATGGGTAAGGAATTCCAGGAACCATATAAGGTCACGTCCTGGGTATTGCCATGCATTTGAAAACTGTCATGGGGCTGGTAGGAGTGTCTTATGCAAATGTATCATAATTAGCATATAATGACCAATGAGGGCAACTAGAGCTTGCTTCCATCACTATCCTGGTCCTGGCTGGTTTGCGTAGGTTTCTTTGCTACATCCAGTCTTGATTAGCAGGTTTGTGACTAAGGCTTGGAAAACAAGTCCTCCTGCTCTCCCACCTTGAGAGGACAGTCTGCCCTCCAGAGCGTGGGCTGGAGAAGAGGCCCACACAGGCCCTGGCAATAGGCTTCAGGACACTGGGACATGGAGACAGAGAATCCTCAGGTACTGAATATTCATGACCTGGTCTAGAAGGGGTCAGGGTGTGCTCCAAGAAGGGGTGTCCCCTGGGTCCTGCAAATTCCTTGCCCCATGGGTAGAGAAGCAGCTGGAGGGGCCCTTAAAGCACAGGGGCTTTTCTAAGAGCATGATGGCAAAAGGTCATCAGGTCAGACTGGCTGCAGGGAGACTGAGGCAGGAGCTGAGAGCAGAGACTTCAACCATGACCATGCCTGGACTCTCCAGATAAGGCACTGGTGAAATCAAAGACCAACAATGTCAAGTATTGGCAAGACTGTGGAGCAACTGGAACGCCCATTCCCTAATGGAGGGAATGCAAAGTGCAAGCTACAGCCACTTTTCCTTGTTGTCATTTTACATGAAGGGCAGACATGCACTTAAGGTAGGACCCAGAAATTCTGCTTCTAGGTGGACTTATGTCCACGAAAGGCTGCCACGGGGAAGTTCATGCAGACATCCTCATAATTGCCAAAAGCCAGAAACAGCCCAATAGCCATCAATGGGTGGCTGAATACACAAATTGTGATCAATTTACACAGTGGTGCATTCATATAATAAAAAGAGCAAACTACTCATGCACACCACAGCATAGATGAATCTCAGAATCATTATACTGGGCAAAAAAAAAAAAAAACAGACATAAAATTCTACTAACTGGATGATCCGATTCATGTGAAATTCTAGGAGAGGCTTCATTTGTTTGCAGTAATAAAGATCAGAACAGCGTTGGGGGAGCAGGGAGACAGTGCTCACTGAGAAGGGGCATGAGGGAGCCCGCTGGGAAGCTGGAAATGTTCTACTTCCTGGTGCAGGAAGGTAGTTGCTATTTAAAATCCTGATGTGGGTGGAGCAGGAGGGTAGATGCTATACACTTCAGAATTTTACACTTTGACATATATATGATACATATTTTAATATTTATGTTTGATATATATATTACATATTATGTATATAAAAAATCCCTCTACCCCAAGGTGGGATCAAAACCTTTGCAGGACCTGAGCTGACAAGATGGTTGTGCGCTTCACCCACTCACCTAATTATATCTTAAAGTGAAGTTGCTAAGTCAGAGAAGAGATGATGAGGGACAGGCACCCAGTGAGATGATGGGGGCCTGAGCCTGGGCAGGAGCCTTGGGAACAGGGCAGGTTGGGAAATACTGATTTAGGAGACAAGAAGTAGGGGTGAGTGAGAGAAGAGGGCTGGGGGCGTGACTGAGATGAGGAGCTTGGAGATTCTCGTTGAGGGTAAGGGAGGATGAATCCAGAGTGAAACCTGTTGATTGTGAAAGTCTGGGAGGCCATCCAGGTGGAGATGCTCAGGAGGCAGCTGGTTGGATGGATGGTTTGAAGCCCAGGAGAGGAGGTAAGGATGCGGAGAAGCATCTGAATACCCTGCACCCACCGTTTGCCGCCACCAGGTGTCCATGGGCCTAACTTGGCACACGGGTAGGTACCATTTGGTTCACATGATGTTTTAAAAACCTGCACTAGTTCTTAGTACTTGAAACATTGGAGAATTTCACTAAAAATCCAGATTTCTGGCTTCTCTTAAATAATCAATTGAGCAGTAATGACATGGGTCAGAGAGGCAGTGAGGAGGCAGCCTCCAGGGAGCGAGGCCTGGAGAAAGCTGGGAGGACATGTGCGCCAGGTCTTGCAGGGCTTTGAGGGCCAACTGGCCTGTCTCTGAGGGAGTGAGAGACACGGTTCTGAGCAGAGGCTGGAGGTGACAGAGTTTCATAGGACCCCTCAGCTACTGTGTGGGGAGTACAGATAGGGAGACCAGAGAGGAGACTTTTCCCCTTGCTTTAAAAAGGAAAAAAAAAAAATCAGTATTAACAATCAGAGGGAAAAGAAAAAAATGAAAAAGGGAAAAAAAGAAAAAGAAAAAAAAAACTGTAGTAAAACATATGAGACAGGAGAACAGAGTCTGCAGGCAGGCAACCTAAGGCAGGGAACCTAAACCTTCCTAGGACTAAACTGAAAGGAAAACCCTTTCCATGCCTAAGTAACAAAAGGACCAGAGGCTATTTATTCCCTTTGCAAAGCCCCAGCCTTTTCTGGGCAGCAGATGGGAAATCAGCTGTCAGCAACCAATTAGACTGATTGGGGGCTGAGTCTTCCTTTGCAACTTTGTAACTTCACTTCAGCCTCTGAATGGTTGTTCTCCACAACCAATCAGACTGATTTGCGTTGACATAACTTTGTAACTTCACCCTAGCTTCTGATTGGTTGCTTTTTGCAACCAGTCAGATGTTTGCACAGGAGTATGACCTTTGTAACTTCACTTCAGCCTTTGGTTGGCTGCTTTCTGCAACCAATCAGACTGATTGCAGGCTACCACTTTATTTACATGAGGTGAGCATGAAGTGGCCAATGGGACACCTCTAGAGGATATTTTGACCCAACACGATTCCCTGTGCGGGGTTTTGAGCCGCTGCTCCGCCCACTCCCACGCTGTGGAGTGTACTTTCATTTTCAATAAATCCCTGCTTTTGTTCTTTTGTTGCTTCATTCTTTCTTTGCTTCGCTGGGCATTTTGTTCAGTTCTTTGTTCAAAACACCAAGAACCTGGGCAACTTGCAGTCACAGCCCTCTACCGGTGACACTTAAATAACATAAAATATATCATTTATCCATTTTAAGTGTTCAATTCAGCAGCGTTAAGTACATCCACAATGTCATATAGTCATCACTACTCTCTATTTCCAGAACATCTTTTCATCCCAAACAAAAACTCTGAACCCATTAAGCAATAATGCCCCATTTTCCCTTCCCCTCTACAGTCCTTGGTAACCTCTAATTTACTTCCTGTCCTGATGAATTTGCCTGTTCAAGAAGTTTGATATAGTCCAGGCATGGTGGCTCACGCCTGTAATCCCAGAACTTTGGGAGGCTGTGGCAGGCAGATCACTTGAGGTCAGGAGTTCGAGACCAGCCTGGCCAACACGGTGAAACCCCGTTTCTACTAAAAATACAAAAATTAGCCAGGGGTGGTGGCTCACCCCTGTAATCCCAGCTACTCAGGAGGCTGAGGCAGGAGAATGGCTTGAACCTGGGAGGCAGAGGTTGCACTGAGCCGAGATCTTGCCATTGCACTCCAGCTTGGGCTATAAGAGTGAAACTCTGCCTCAAAAAAAAAATGTTTGATATAAGTGGGATCATACATTTGGCCTTTTGGATCTGGCTTATTCCACTAAGCACAATGTTTTGAAGGTTCCTCCATGCTTATGCATGTATCAGTACTCATTCCTTTATTCCTTTTGATGGCTGAATAATATTCCACTGGATGGATATATCACATTTTGTTTATCCATTCATCTGTTTTGCTGTTTATTTCTTTATTTTTCATCATCAGGTTCTCATGGTGAACTACTCATCTGTTGATAGCCATTTGGGTTATATCTAACTTTTGACTATTGTGAATACTGATATGAACATGGTTGTGTAAGTACATGTTTGATTCTCTGTTTTCAATTCTTTTAGGTATATACCCAGAAGTAGGATTGCTGGATCATATGGTGATTCTATGTTTAACTTTTCTTTCTTTCTTTCTTTCTTTCTTTCTTTCTTTCTTTCTTTCTTTCTTTCTTTCTTTTTCTTTCTTTCTTTCTTTCTTTTTCTTTCTTTGGTTCTTTCTTTCTTTCTTTCTTTTCGGGGTCTCACTCTGTCACCCATGCTGGAGTGCAGTGGCATAATCACAGCTCACTGCAACCTCAACCTCACAGGCTCAAGTGAAGCCTTGCCTCAGCCTCCTGAGTAGCTGAGACTACAGGCATGCACCACCACAGCTGCCTAATTTTAAAAAATCTTTTGTAGAGGTGTGGGTCTCCCTATATTGCCCAGGCTGGTCTCAAACTCATGGGCTTAAGTGATCTTCCTGTCTCTGCCTCCCAAAGTGCTGGGATTACAGTCAAGAGCCATTGTACCCAGAATATTTTTAACTTTTTGAGAAATCACCGTACAGTTTCCATAGCAGCTGCACCATTTTATGTTCCCACCAACAATGTATAAGCGTTTCAATTTCTGCACATCATGACCACCACTTGTTATGTTTCATTTTTTTAAATAAAAGTTGTGCTAATGGGTGTGAAAGGGTATCTCATTGTAGTTCTGATTCGCATTGCCCTAATGACTAATGACGTTTCATGTGCTTGTTGTCCACTTGTATATCTTCTTTGGAGAAATGTCTAGGGAGGAATCTTTTCCAACTGAGAGATGATGTTGGCTCACAACAGAGTAAGAGCAGAAAAGGTGGTGCGAAGTGGTCAAGTTCTAGGCATGTCTTTGGAAGATGGAGCATTGATACATGTCAACTCTGAGGGAAGGGAAAAATCAGGAGCTGAGGAGAGAGCCACCAGTGGGAGGTGAGTGTGTCTCCCACAGCAAAAGGCAGGATGAGAGGCTCTCAGCTGGGAGTGGGGATGTCTCTAGAATCCGTGAAAGCACCTCAGGAGATAACAAGATGAATCATCTTGACACACAGGTCAGCCGAAAACCATCCTGGACCCGTATCACGCAAGTAAAAAATCTCCAGCTTGCTGACAGCACCTCCCTCCCTTGCCCCCTCCCCACCCCATGCCAGGGGTTAGAAACCACCTAAGAAAAATTGAAGGCAGGGGAGACTTTATGGTAGAGACAGAGAAAAAGGGATCCACCCACACTCTAGTAAACTTAAAGTTGGAAATTTGGCTGTTCCCAGACTGGACATTCTAAGACTGTATTTAAAAACCTAAAATGAATATAAAGCTTAAAAAAAAAAAAAAGCCTGGTGAATTAGTCGGTGTTCTCTAGAGAAGCAGAATCATAGGATATGGATATTTAGAGGAAGAGATTTATTGTAAGAAACTTGTTCATGCAATTATGGCGGCCGGAGACCTAGGAAAGCTGATAGTGTGCTTCTTCACAGAAGCAGAAGGAGCCAATGCTGCAGGTGAAGTCTGAAGGCCACCTGCTGGAGAATTCCCTCTTGTTTGAGGAAGGGTTGTGGAGGCTGGTCTTTTAAGGCTATTCAGGCCTTCAACTTATTTGGTGAGGCCCATCTGCATCATGGTGGGCAATGTGCTTCATTTAGTCTGCTGATTTAAATATTAATCCCATTTGAAAAACAGCCAGACTGGCTGGGTGCAGTGGCTCATGCATGCAATCACAGCACTTTGGGATGCCAAGGTAGGCGGATCACTTGAGGTCAGGAGTTCAAGACCAGCCTGGCCAACATGACAAAACACTGTCTCTACTAAAAATTCAAAAATTAGCCAGGTGTGGTGGTGCACACCTGTAGTCCTAGCTACTTAGGAGGCTGAGGCACGAGAATCACTTGAACGGGGTGGGGGTGGCGGTGGGCAGAGGCTGCAGTGAGCTGTGATTGCACCACTGCACTCCAGCCTGGGCAACAGAGAGAGACTCTGTCTCAAAACAAAACAAAACAAAAACAAAAAACACTCAGACCAAAATCTGGGGATGTCACGGCTTAGCCAAATTAACAAATAAAATGAACCATCACACCTGGAATGATCAGAAATGCCATGAGAGTGTTGAATTTTTCACCCAGAGGCACTGAAAGCATTTGAAGAGATCCTGGGAGACCAAATAAACTTTTGTAATTATACCCCATGAATGTATTACTCAGTTATTACAGCTGTTCCTATTCATTCTGCAGGGAATGGAGGGATGCTTATTTAAAAGCAGTTTTCCAGTTCAGACCTCTTCTTGGGTGATACTAGAGTTACCCTTTGGGCTAAGATTGCTTTTTTATTTAGGGACACACTTTACAGGGTGTTCTGTTTTCCAAGGTAAAAATGAAAGCCCTCATCTGGAAGGAAGAAGCCCTGGGCCCAGGGGACTGAAACAGCCTTGCATTTCTCCGTCAGCACGTATCTAGGAGGCACTTCCTGTGCTGATGCCCCACTAAGGTGCTGATGAGACACTTCATAACTGTGCTCCCTGAGAGCAGGGAGGAGACATCTCTGAGGAAATTATGGAGGTGTCCCTTGGATTTACTCACTCTGGCTGGAGTGTGGACTAGGAAAGAAGGATTCCTAGACTCAGGGAAGAGAATAAGGAATTCTGATGACAGGGCCTGGGCCTAGAACGAGAGGTGGAAGGCTAACAAGAGAAGGAGCCAGAAGGGCCAGTGTAGAAATATCTGCTGAGTGGGTTTCAGTTCTCCTTTCGCCCCCTCAGGCTTTCAGCAAAATTTCGGCTTTCGGTGTGATGGCCCCACCATACTCCTTGGTGATAGAGTGAGACTTTGCCTCTAAAGAAAAAAAGACTGGTCACAGTGGCTCATATCTGTAATCCCAGCACTTTGGGAGGCTGAGGTGGGTGGATCACTCAGAGTCAGGAGTTCGAGACCAGCCTGGCCAAATGGTGAAACCTTGTGTCTACTAAAAATATAAAAATTAGCCAGGCATGGTGATGAGTGCCTGTAATTCTAGCTACTCAGGAGGCTGAGACACAAGAATTGCTTGAGTTTGGGAGGCAGAGGTTGCAGTGAGCTGAGGTGGCACCATTCCACTCCAACCTGGGTGACAGAGTGAGACTCTGTCTAAAAAAAATAAAAAATATATTAAAAAATTCTTCTGGGACAACAGGCTCCCACTGTATGTGAGTGATCTTGGGGATTGTGGGAGCAATGGGGACTACTTCAGAGGGGAGTTTCCTGGTATCCTGTATCCTTGAAGGATGTCAGACTTGGTGGAGCAGTGGGTTAGCCAGGAGGGTATGAGTGTGTTCTCTGGAGCTGGACTGCCTACATGTGAGTCCCAGTCCTGCTGCTTAAGGCCTCAGGCAGGTTAAACCATCTCTCACTGAAACTCAGTTTGCCCATCTGTGAAAGTGAAGTTGTTTGAGAATGAAATGAGTTGGTTTTAGGAAGTGCTGAGAATAGTACCTGGCACATCAGTGTTCGTTAGGTAAATAAACAGTGCCACGATGGGTGAGACTGGACAGTGTGGCCAGACACAGGCACTCATGAGTCATCCAAGGCCCTCAGCTCGGAGGGGACGTGAGCAGATGCTTGAGTTTTCCAGGGCGGATGGGAGGAAATTCCTGGTTTGAATGAGGCATCTGCAGAAGTGAGGGGTCCTCCTGATACCCCACAAGCCGCTCACAGGTCCCAGCCTCGCTCCTGCTTGCTGAGAGAAGAGAAAGCAAAAATAAATCAAAGGCTGTTTTGCATTTTCCCAGAGTCTTTCCTTCACTTCAGTGGTGTTGTCAGGCCAAGCAGAGGTCATTCCATTTTTGTTTTTCTCTAATCTGCTTCCAGCCCAAGGGCAGGGGTGAACACAAAAGCCTAAAAATACTGTGAGCCGCCAGGTTAGATCACATCAGCCTCTGGCCAGTAGGGCCGCCTGTCCCTCTGCTCACCACTCTGTCCTTGGGCTCCATTCACAGGCAGCTATTGGGCACCCCCAACCCCCACTCAGAGACTGGGGGTGGGATTTAGAAGGACAGAGCCTGAGATCTTGGACCTGTGGATGGGGTCCCTGATAAGGGATTGAGGCCCAGCTGATGAGCACAGGGTCCAGGGATGGGCAGTCTCTCTGTGGTAGTCTTGCTCAGCCTTCCCTTTTGTCCAGATGACAGTACCAAGGCCCCAAAAAGGGAGACTTTGAGGTCATCTGAACAAAACTGCCTGTCCTCCCGCTTCTTCCGAACCATCTTCAGAGCTCTTATTTCACAGAGAAGCTTCATAGGAGTGCAAAGCTGACGGGCCCTGGGCTGGGAGGGCTGGTAGGCCAGTCACTTACCTCTGGGTCTGTTTTTTCATCTGTAAAATTGAGGAGATGGAGGATAGAGTTAGGTCTTTTCAAATGGTGTTTTGTGACCCTTTGGGGTTCTGCAAAGAGGTGAGGGAGGTTGGCAGGAAAGCTGGGGTGGGTGGAGTCCCTGGAGACCCATCCCTGCTTCACCTAAAGCTCTTCTGGCCCTACTGGCCGGAGGCTGATGTGCTCATGTATATTTGTGTAAAATTGCACATATTATTACTTTTGCCCTTGGAATAATAATATATATTATTATTTATTACTTTGGAACCAGTGATTTATGTGTGTGTGTGTGTGTGTGTGTGTGTGTGTGTGTATATAATTTAATATATATTAGTAATATACATATATACATATGGGGTGGGGGGAGAGAATGCTTTAAAATTGCAGGTTCCAAGAACATAAATGTTCTCCTGGGCCCCCATGGTCTGTGATGAGCTTTGGCTAGCTGCCATCACACCCCAAGTTATGCTCTGTGATCCATCCACCCTAAATAATTTGTAGTTCTCCATGAGCCTGTTTCATATCTGGGCTTTTGCACATGATCCTTGTTGTCTGCTGCCTTCATTTGGTCATCTGGAAAACTTCTGTTCATCCTTTAAGCCACCATCTCCTCCTGGAAGTCTTCCAGACCTAGCCCAGACCTGCATAAAGCCATCCGCAGGGCTGCCGCAGATTCCAGGCTTAGTGCCCTTGTAATTGCCTTTACAGTTGTCTGTCATCAGATGATATCCGTGTTTAAGTCTCAGTTCTCCCAACTATTGAATGTGTGTGTGTGTGTGTGTGTGTGTGTGTGTGTGTGTGTGTGTGTGTGTATTTAGCAAATGAGAAAACTGAGGCACAGAGAGGCTACAGAATTTGACCAAGTTTCTATAACTTGTAAGCGGCGAGACCAGTATTCAAATCAGGCAGTCCAACTGCAGAGAGACTCTACTGTTGTTCAGCAGCTGCCTCAGAGGGGTTGTGAGGGATGCAGGTAAATATAGTAAAGTTGCTTGGCAGTTAGTAAGTGCTCAATCAATGCTCACGGTCTGTGTTTCCCAGTGTACCCTTTGTCTGTCAGTCTATGCTTCAGGATTTAAACCTGAGGATTCCAAATAGGAATGAAGCATATTTTCCTAAAAACACTCTATGGGGGTAGTGGCTCATGCCTGTAATCCCAGCACTTTGGGAGGCTGAGGTGGTAGATTACTCAAGGTCAGGAATTTGAGACCAGCCTGGCCAAGATGAACCATCTCTACTAAAAATACAAAAATTAGCTGGGGGTTGTGGTGGGTGCCTGTAATCCCAGCTACTCTGGCAGCTGAGGCAGAGAACCACTTGAACCAAGGAGGCGGAGGTTTTGGTGAGCTGAGATCCTCCACTGCCCTCCAGCCATTTACCATCATAAGATTATGGCATATGAGCTCTGGATAGGACTTATTAAATAAGGATAATGACCATAATAACCATCACTAGTTGGATATTTTATTATGTATCAGTCACTCAATAAATGTATTTTACTAGATTTTGTTTTTTAGAGCAGTTTTAGGTTCACAGCAAAATTGAGTGGAAAGTATAGCGATTTCCCATATATCTCCTACCCAACACATCCACAGCCTCCCCCACTATCAACATCCAAGACCAGAGTGGTACAGTTGTTACAAAGGAGGAACCTACATGGACACATCATTATCACCCAAAGCCCATAGGTCACATTAGGGTTCACTTTTGGTGTTATACAGTCTATGGGTTTTGACACATGTGTAATGACCCTTATCCACCATGACAATTGTATTAGTCTGTTTTCATGCTGCTGATAAAGGCATATCTGAGACTGGGCAATTTGTAAAAGAAAGAGGTTTAATTGGACTTACAGTTCCACGTGGCTGGGGAAGCCTCACAATCAGGGGGGAAGGCAAGAAAGAGCAAGTCACATCTTACATGGATGGCAGCAGGCAAAGAGAAAATGAACACTGAGTGAAATGGCAAACCATCAGATCTCATGAGACTTATTCACTACCACAAGAACAGTATAGGAAAGACCCACCCCCATAATTCAAACATCTCCCACTGGGTCCCTCCCACAACACGTGGGAATTATGGGAGCTACAAAATGAGATTTGGGTGGGATGCAGCCAAACCACATCAACAGTACCATACAGAACAGTTGCCCGAGAAATCCTCTGTGCTCCACCTATTCATCCCTCCCTCCTGCCTAACACCTGGCAACCACTGATCCTTCTATTGTCTCCATAGTTTTGCCTTTCCCAGAATGTCATAGTTAAAATCATACAATATGTAGATTTTTCAGATTGGCTTCTCTCCCTTAATAATATGCATTTAAGTTTTCTCCATGTCTTTTTTTTTTTTTTTTTTTTTTTTTTTTTTACCCGGAGTCTTGCCCTGTCACCCAGGCTGGAGGGCAATGGTGCAATCTCAGCTCACTGCAACCTCTGCTGCCCGTGTTCAAGTGAGTCTCCTTCTTCAGCCTTCTAGCTGGGATTACAGGCATGCACCATGACATCAGCTAATTTTTTGTATCTTTAGTAGAGTTGGTGTTTCACTATGTTGGCCAGGCTGGTCTCGAACTCCTGACCTTGTGATCCGCCCACCTCAGCCTTGCAAAGTGCTGGGATTACAGGCGTGAGCCACCGTGCCCGGCCCATCTTTTCAAATCTTAATGGCTGAATTATATTCCATTGTCTGGATGTACCACATTTTATGCATTCATCTAGGTTTTTTGGTTTGTTTGTTTTTGTTTTTTTGACACAGGGTCTCACTCTGTGGCCAAGGCTGGTGTACAGTGGCACAATCATGGCTCACTGCAGCCTTGATCTCCTAGGCCCAAGTGAGCCTCCTGCCTCAGCCTCCCAAGTGGCTGAGACTACAAGCATGCACCACCATGCCCAGCTAATTTTTTTATTTTTACCTTTTTTGTAGAGATGGGGCCTCCCTATGTTGCCCAGGCTGGTCTTAAACTCCTGGGCTTAAGTGATCCTCCCACCTCAGCTTTCCAAAGTGTTGGGATTATAGGCATGAGCCACCATGCCCAGCCCTCATTTACCAACTGAAGGACATTTTGGTTGCTTCTAAGTTTTGGCAATTATGAATAAGACTGCTATAGACATACATGTGCAGGCTTTTATGTAGATGCAAATTTTCACCTTCTTTGGATAAATACCAAGGAGCAGAACTACTGCATCATATGGTAACAGTAGGTTTATATTTGCAAGAACCTGCCAAACTGTCTTCCAAAGCGGCTGTGCCACTCTGCATTCCCACTAGCAATGGTTAAGGGTTCCTGTTGCTCCACATCCTTGCCGGCATTTGGCATTGTCAGTGTTTTGCATTTTGGCCACTGTAATAGTTGTATAGTGGCATCTTGTTTTAACTTGCAATTCTGTAATGACATATGATATTTAGCATCTTTTTATATGCTTATTTTCTATCTGTATATCTTTTTGGTGAGGCATCTATTCAGGTCTTTTGCCCATTTTTAAATCGTACTGTTTATTTTCTTAATGTTGAACCTTGAGTATTCTTTGTATATTTTATATAACAGCCCTTTATTAAATGTTTTCTGCAAATATTTTCTCCCAGTCTGTGGCTTTTCTTCTAATTTACTTGATGGTGTCTTGTGCAGGTAAGAAATTTTTATTTGTGATGAAGTCCAGCCTATCAGCTTTTTCTGTCATGGATCATGTGTTGTATCTAAAAAGTCATCACCATGCCCAAGATCAACTGGATTTTCTCCTATGTTATTTTCTAGGAGTTTTATAGATTTTCATTTTCCATTTTGGGCTGTGATCCATTTTGACTTAAATTTTGTGAAGGGTGAAAGATCTGTGTCTAGATTCATTTTTTTTTTCTGTGAAATTTATTTTTCCACATTCGAAGACTTTTTTTTGAGGGGAAATATTTTTGTCACCACATGATGATCCCATATACCTGCCCAGCATAGGACACCATCATAAGTCATGAACATGCCATGTGATTTCTGAATAAAAGCTACAAGCCCAAGTTATATACAAATGTCTTAACACTGAATAATGTTTACAAACCTATGTACAACAAAACAGATGTAAACAGTAACTGCAGCATGAGACTAATCAAAGGATGCACAGGGAGAACCACTTTTGGTCACTCCACCCACAGGAGCCAGCACCAACCAGCCCTGGAACCAAGTCACTCAACCTTCCTAACACAATGGGACAGGCCTGGGAAGAGAAAACGAAAATGCCCTGAAGACGTCACTGAACTGAAGGACCGGAAAGCTGGCAAGAGGTTGCCCCCCCAACCCCAAGTTTAAGGCCCAGGGCAGAGGAGACAGCATGGAGGCTCAGCCTGTGTGCCCAGCCCCAGAGGCTACTGCCACGTGGGGCTCAGATGGGCATCACGCTGCTCAGGGAGGCAAATCCATGGAATGGTAGCTACTTAAGTAAAATCAGAAGGTGCAGAAAATGTCCTTAATTCAGTAACCTTCCTGACTCTTTGCCAGAAACAGGACTAAACTGTGAGGGGTGGAGTTGGGGGACCTGTGGTCATGAGCACTGAAGACACTTGAGTGGGAGCTCAGGAAGAGGGCACACATTGACCTGATTTGGGGAAGAACTTCAAGATTTGTAATGTCCTAAACACAATTAAATCCTATCAGTACAGCAGAGTGGAGGCTATGAGGGAGGTATAATGAATGAGTACTTCTGTATCCAGTGACCAGGTAATACACTTATCTGTCACCTTGGGACTGACAAAAATGCAATCATGAGAAACCAACAGGACTAGGGTGAGAAGAGACAATACCAGTATTGATATTACAGAGTCCCAGGGCTGGACAGAGCCCAGCAGCTCCCACTGCATGCAGCCTGCCCTCTGTCAGTCAAACTGACTTTCAACTATTCCCCAAGTGTGAAGTGAAGGGAGGACCCTGTGGGATTGACTAGGCTGGAACATAAGCACACCCAGTTCTATCTGCTATAAGGGCTTAAAGCCACCAATGACATTCCAATAGAAATAGACACACCAGCCTGGTGCCGTGGCTCACACCTGTAATCCCAGGACTTTGGGAAGCTGAGGTGGGCAAATTGCTTGAGCTCAGAAGTTCAATGCCAGCCTGGGCAACATGATGAAACCCCGTCTCTACAAAAAATACAAAAATTAGCTGGGTGTGATGGCACACACCTGTGGTGTGTGCTACTCGGGAGGCTGAGGTGAGAGGATCACTTAAGCCTGGGAAATGGAGGTTGCGGTGAGCCGAGATCACACCACTGCACTCCAGCCTGGGTGACAGAGCAAGACCCTGTCTCAAAAAAAGAAAAAAGAAACCAAAGTCTCAAAGAGGTATTTGTACACCCTCCCCTCATTCATAGCAGCATTATTCACAACCAGCCAAAATGTGGAAGCAGCCCTTGTGTCCACCTAGGGATGAGTGCATGAATATATATATTCAACAATTTGAATATATTCAATCGAATCAACAACAGAGAGACCAGACAGGACATTGACTGTATGATCAAAATTAGCCTCACCAATAAGAATCTGTCAGATATCACGTGCCCCCACACGTGATGCTCTTAAAAGGATACAGCAATACTTATATAGTATCCTAGTTGGAGACGCATAGCCTGAGTTTAATAATGAGGCTATCAGAAAAACCCACATTGAGAAACTGTCTACAAAACAATCGTCTTGTATTCTTCAGTAATGGTAATATCATGCAAGATAAAGAAAGGCTAGGCTGGGCATGGTGGCTTCTGCCTGTAATCCTAGCACGCTGGGAGGCCATGGTGGGTGGATCATGAGGTCAAGAGTTTGAGATCAGCCTGACCAACATGATGAAACCCCGTCTGCACCAAAAATACAAAAATTAGCCCCGCCTGGTGGCACGCGCCTGTAATTCCAGTCACTTGGGAGGCTGAGGCAAGAGAATCACTTGAAACCAGGAGGCAGAGGTTGAAGTGAGCCAAGATTGCGCCATTGCACTCCAGCTTGGGCAACAAGAGTGAAACTGTCTAAAATAATAATAATAATAAAAAGAAAGAAAGAAAAAGAAAAGAAAGGGCTGAGGAACTTTTCCAGACCAAAGAAGTCTAAAGAGACATGACAACTCAATGTAGTCCTTGATCCTGGGCTGGATCAAGTATTGGAGGGAAAAGAAAAAAAAGCTAGAGAGACACCAAGACAACTGGCCACTTTCGAATATGAATTGTTGATGAGAAAATATCATTATCAATATTAAGTCTACTGAATTTTGTAACTCCACTGCAGTTATGTAAGAGAAAGTCCCTGCTCTTAGGAAATACACTGAACTGTGAAGGGTAAAGGGACATGATGTATGCAATGTACTCTCAGATGGCTCAGAAAAAAATGAGAAAGAGTGACTAAATAAGTGTGGCAACATGCTAGCAATTGCAGAATCTAGGTTAAGGGTATACAGGAATTCTCTGGCTTACTCCTGCAAATATTCTGTAAATTTAAAATTCTTTTCAAAATAACAAGTACAAATTTTTAAAAAGTTTCCAAGAACACACAGCCGCTAAGGGTAGAGCTAATATTGATTGATTGATTCAGTTTTGAGACAGGGTCCCTCTCTGTCGCCCTGACTGGAGTGCACACTGCAGCCTCTACCTCCTGGGCTCAAATGATCCTCCCACCTCAGCCTCCTGAGTAGCTGGGATTACAGGCACACGTCACCATGATGCCTAATTTTGTGATATTTTTTGTAGAGTGTGTTTTTGCCGTGTTGCCTAGGCTGGTCTCAAACTTATGGGCTCAAGCCATCCACCTGCCTTGGCCTTCCAAAGTGCTGGGATTACAGGCATGAGGTACCATGCCTGGCCTGGAGCTGCGATTTAAATCCAAGCTGTTTGGCATTCAGGAACTCAATGCTGTCTCTTTAATCAGGTAGCTCAATGGTTCTCATATTACAGAGGAGGGTATTGAGGCCCAGCCTGAGTTAGTTGTGGCATCAGAACTGGTTTGTGGGAGCCCAGCCTTGTGAGCTTCCACCACTCTCTTGGACTGTCCTGTTGACAGAGCTGAGGGTTCTGCCTTGAGACAGGACCAGATGTTTCTCTGGTGACCCTCCCACCACTTGCTGAGTTAGTTGGATCTCAAAGGTAGGACTCTGCTGACTTTGTCTCTGGATTACTGAACAACGGGAACTGAGAAGGTCATGTTTAATTAGGAGAGACACAGGCCAGCCTTCATAGACTTAGTTGTATCCCTCTCTGTCCCACCATTGTGACATCTGTGATATTGTCTTCCCTGCCCAGCACCCCCTTTTCTTCTGGGAACAACACCTTCTTTTGGGCACCTATTCTTTTCTGCTTTCTAACTGCCATGTGATCTTGGTGGGTGTTGTCAGTCATACACTCATGGCCACAGCGTATTGTGCCCATGATTGGTCTAGGGATAGGCACTGTGCACAGGATGGGCCAATCAGAGCATTTCCCTGAGATTTGCTGGACTGGATTGAAGCAGGATACAGGTTTTCCAGTGTGAGGCTCAGGAACTAATGGCAGCCACATTCCCCATTATGGGGAGAAAGCTGATCTGATAGAACAAAACTAAGAGAAGTAAAGAGGGGAGAAAGTGTCCAAGGGCCCAGATGTCTCTGAGGCCCTCCCTGCTCTTCCCATGGCTATGTTCCATAAGTACACCAGCATTCTTCCAATAAATGGCTCTGATTTTGCATATGCCTATTTGCTTTGGATTTCTATCACTTGAAAACAAACTAGATCAATATGCCTGAGATCTTGATCACTAGCAATCCTGACCCCATGGGGGTGTAGCAGGGAGGATGTCAGAGTTCTATTCCTCTGGAGCTGACTGGCTCTGTTGGGATGGGGGTGGAGACCATGGGGGTTGGAACTGCGGCCTTGTCCCACTGGCTCTGTCTGATTTCCAGGGAGGGCGGTGGTCTTTATACTATGGATAAAGTCATGTGTGTTTATGCCCACCTTACCTGCTGGACCTCCCGGGACATGGCCTTGTCCCACTTTTCTCAGGTTAAGGCCAGGTCGGTGGAAGGAATCTGTGGTTTACTGGATGGCAACAGAAAGAAACAAGGGGAAGGGGATTAATCCTCATCAAGGATCCCCTCTGAGGTCCTTGGTGGAGACAGAGGAGTTGGGAGAAAAATTCCCTGCCAAGATAAATGAGATAAAAATTGTATACATGAAAATGCACAGATTTTTTTTTTTTTTTTTTGAGTCTCACTCTGTTGCCCAAGCTGGAGTGCAATGGTGTGATCTCAGCTCACTGCAACCTCCACTTCCTGGGTTTCAAGCAATTCTCCTGCCTCAGCCTCCTGAGTAGCTGGGACCATAGGCATGTGCCACCATGCCCAGCTAATTTTTTTTTGTATTTTTAATAGAGACAGGGTTTCACCGTGTTAGCCAGGATATTCTCATTCTCCTGATCTCATGATCCACTCAATTCAGCCTCCCAAAGTGCTAGGATTACAAGTGTAAGCTATTGCGCCCAGCTGCCTGTCCTTGAACTTCATCTAATGGAAACGCACTATGTGTGCTGTTTTGTGTCCAGCTTCTTCTACTCAGCACAATATTGGGGATGCCTACTCTTCATCTTCATGCTGGTCCTGGAATGACAGCTAACATTTGTTAGGTACCTGGCACTGTTCAAGATCTTTACACATATATATTCACTTGCTCCTCATAGTACACCTATGAGGTAAGTGCAAATGAAGACACTGGGGCACAAAGAGGTGAGGGAATTTGCCCAAGACACAGGTGTGAAGTGGCAGAGTTAGGATGGGAAGGCAGGCCATCCACCTCCTGGCCATGCTCACACCTAAGAGCTAGAGGATCTCATATACACTTTAAGGGCTAAGAGAGGCTCACCAGGTAGAGCTGGGTCTTTGGAGGGTCAAATGGGACAACAGAAGTAAAAATGTGCTGGACGTGGTGGCTCACACCTGTAATCCTAGCACTTTGGGAGGCTGAAGCGGGTGGATCACAAGGGCAGGAGTTTGAGACCAGCCTGGCCAATACGGTGAAACCCCATCTCTACTAAAAATACAAAAATTAGTTGGGTGTGGTGGCACATCCCTGTAGTCCCAGCTACTCAGGAGACTGAGGCAGGAGAATTGCTTGAACATGGGAGGCAGAGGTTGTGGTGAGCCAAGATTGCGCCATTACACTCCAGCCTGGGCAACAAGAGCAAAACTCCATCTCAAAAAAAAAAAAAGAAGTAAAAAGGTACTAAAAAGAGAAAAGAGTTGTATAAATATAAGGTAGGATTATACTTCATTTAATATAAATAGGACCACCATTCACTCATTCATAAATCTTCAATATTTAATTAAATATTTATTAAAATAAATATTAAACTTAATATTCTAAAATTAATAAATATTAATTAAATTGATAAACATTTATTGAGCCTATAAAGATACATGGAGGTCCATGGGTTCAGAATGAGAGACAAAGTCCCTGCACTGGTAGAGCTTACAGTACAGGGAGGAAGGCAGAAATGTAAGGGGAAGTTATGGGTATGTTGGGCTAAGAAAGAGGAAATTCAGGTTTCAAGAGAATGTCATAAGAGCAGCTGACTTTGTCTGTGGGGTCAGGGAAGGTCTCCCTGAGGAAATGACATTCAAGCTGAGACCTGAACCATTTAAGCCAACTCTGTTGGAGAGGAAGGAATATCAGGCACAGGAAGCAGCATAAGCAAAGGCCCTGAAGTAAGAAAAACTAGCACAATAATTAGAAATTTTTGGCTAAGATGAAGTGTAGAAATTCTTTTTTCTTTTTTTTTTTGAGACAGAATCTCTCTCTGTGGCCCACGCTGGAGTGTAGAGGCATGATCTCCACTCACTGTAACCTCTGCCTCCTAGGTTCAAGCAATTCTTGTGCCTCAGCCTCCCAAGTAGCGGGATTACAAGTGCAAACCACAACACCCGGCTAATTTTTGTATTTTTAGTCGAGGCGGGGTTTCACCATGTTAGCCAGTTTGGTCTCGAACTCCTGACCTCAAGTGATCTGCTCACCCCAGCCACCCAAATGCTGAGATTACAGGCATGAGCCACCACGCCAAGGCAAGAAATTCAAAGTCACTAGTATATGATAATTTTCTATACAACAGTTATTTTTCTTACTTTCATGGAAATGAAATTCTTTATGGCAGTTTCAATGCCTCCTTCCTCTCATATATCATGGTTACTAGATGTAACCGTCTTTTTTGGTCACTTTAGACTTAATTTGTTTCTACCAACTTTTAATTTTGTGAAGCTACATTCTTTACTGATTACCCATATTAGCAAAGTGAAATATATACTAAGAGACACAAAGTATTTGGAAATGTGATAAATTACTGTTGCAGGCCTGCTGCAGTGGCTCACACCTGTAATCCCAGCATTTTGGGAGGTTGAGGCAGGAGGATTGCTTGAGTCCAGGAGTTTGGGATCAGCCTGGGCAACACAGTGAGACTCTGTCTCTATGAAAATAAATAAATAAATACACAATTATTGCTGCAAAGACCTTGCAATACTTCTGCAGAAGTTATGCCAGATTTTAACAAACAACAGTGTTTGTTCATTTCTCATTAATATCAATATCTGCATTCATTTCCCATCAATATCATCATTAACTAATATTCATTAGTCAATTTCAATTATAAATTTTTAATAGCTGTTCAAGTTCATATTTCCCGTAATTCCCCAAGTTACATATGTCATCTAGTCCAGTGCTTTTCAAACTGGGATATGCAAATAAATTGCCTGGGGGTCATGTCAAAATGAAGATTCTGACTAAGTTGATCTGGAGTGGGGCTGAGACTCTGCACTTCTAAAGAGCTCCCAGGTGATGCTGATACTGCTGTTCCAGGATCATATTTTATTTATTTATTTATTTATTTATTTATTTATTTATTTTTTTGAGACGGAGTTTCGCTCTTGTTACCCAGGCTGGAGTGCAATGGCGCGATCTCGGCTCACCGCAACCTCCGCCTCCTGGGTTCAGGCAATTCTCCTGCCTCAGCCTCCTGAGTAGCTGGGATTACAGGCACGCGCCACCATGCCCAGCTAATTTTTTGTAGTTTTAGTAGAGACGGGGTTTCACCATGTTGACCAGGATGGTCTCGATCTCTTGACCTTGTGATCCACCCGCCTCGGCCTCCCAAAGTGCTGGGATTACAGGCTTGAGCCACCGCGCCCGGCCCAGGATCATATTTTAAAAGTAAGGATCTGATCAGAAGACTGAAAAGGTGAGTTGATACTTTGTTTCTCGGTGGATAAGAAAATTAAAAAATAATAAAAAATAAAAATAAAAAAGAGGAAAAGAAGACTGAAAAGGTCACTATTTTCTTTCAGTATTATAAACCTTTATTTTTAAAATGACACTGCAGTTTCCAGTGTAGGATAATGAAGAAATTGATTTTAAAATTTAGTTTTGGAACATAGATGGGGTGATGGCTTTGAAATCTCCTTTTTCTAATATTCTCTATGCAGGATAAATTGAAAGGAATGTCTAGAGACTCTGCAATTTATTTTAAACTTAACATATATCTTTTTGTAACCATTATCACTTAGCTTTTCTTTGAAGAATTTCTTAGGCTAGGCACAATGGCTCATGCCTGTAGTCCCGGCTACTCGAGAGGCAGGAGAATCGCTTGAACCCAGGAGGTGGAGGTTGCAGTGAGCCGAGATCACGCCACTGCACTCCAGCCTGGGTGACAGAGCGAGATTCCGTCTCCAATCAATCAATCAATCAATCAATCTGAAATCCTTATCTGTTTTTGCCTACCTCTTCCCACACTCGCAAGTCTACTCCATATTCAATGTTTTTTAGCGCTCCCCATTCTGGCCATGCCAAAACCTCAACACTTGGAGCAACTAACTCCTCCCAACTCAATCCCTCTTCCTCCTCAACTAAATAAATTCCCCTCATAAAGATTCTCTTAGTACCATACACCTCTCAGAGGATTTTTTACTAACTGAAAACTTAATTTTGTTTGATTCTCCCATGAATGTTTTCCTTCTCCACCAGATCTCAAACTTCACGAGGCCAGGGACTCCGTTGACCCCATACGGTACTCCCAGCTCCTTGAACACGGAAGAAGCCTCATTACATAAGTCATGAACGAAAAAATAAACTGAGAAAACAAGAATTATAAAGAGATGGGCTGGTGGCTGCTTACGATTCCTTCATGGTAATATCTAGTGCAAAATAATGACAGTCTGCCCTTTACCAAGCAGCCTGCCAGGTGGAACGAAGGCCTTGCGACTCAAGGTAGGTATATACAAAAGTGTGATCCAGAGCAGCAGGCAGAAAATCCGACGAAACCCCATAGTACTCAGGGGTGTTGTTCCTAGGGCGAGGGTGGCTCGGTTCCTACAGCTTTTTGCCAGGAGGAGCTCACCTGGAGCAGCTCACCTGGAGCAGCTCTGTACTACCCGCACCGCACAGCTCAACCAGCCCAACAACCGCTTGGGTGGGCGGGCTAGAGGCGGGGCCACGGCTTCCACAACCCATCCCCGCCCCCTGTGGCGTGCGCGCGCCCGTCTGCCTGGTCCCTTGCGCGTGCGCCGCCTGCCGGTGGGCGGAGGTGGTGGGCGGTGGCGGCTGCGGAGGGGGCGCGCGCGCTCTCGCTTCCTCGCGCCGGCTCTCGCTCCCGCGCCGGGGCTGAGGCGGTGGCGGCGGCGGCGGTAACTGAGGCGGTGGCGGAGGCTGAGGCGGCGCGGGGGGAGGGCCGGGAGGGGGGTGGTTGTGGGGGATGGACCGGGCGCGGCGGCCGCAGTGGAAGGAGCAGGCGCTTGAGCTCGAGCGACGGCGCTGGCGGAGACGCCGGCTGCTCCTCCCCTCCCCGCCGGTGAGTGAGCGCCCCCGCCCCGGACGCTAGCGGCGGTCGCGGCCCCCTCACGGCCCTCCGCGGTGGGTGGGGACATCGTGAGGGAGCGTGGCCCGGCTGCACAGCCGGCGCAGGCCTGTCCTCCCGCTCGCGGCCTGGCGCGGCTCGGACCCGCCGTTGCCCCCGTGTGAGGTTGAAGCCCCGGGCCTAGGACTCGACCCTCAGCATCCCACGGGGCCTCTTTCCTTTCCCGGCTCATTACGCTGTCATTTTGACCCTGGGGTTCCCTTCTCCAGCTTCTCGCCTCGTCCCCTTCCCAGTATCCCAGGGGCGAGGTGAGGGAGGGGCGTGTGAGAAGTCGGGCCAAGGCCGGAGGGACTGTTTAGCAGCCGGCTCCCGTCGGGGTCTGGGGTTTTAGGAGCCCTCGATCGCCATGGCGTCCCAGAAGTTAGCCACCAGGACTCAGCCATTTCCACCTGAAACCAGTTTTGCACCTTTTGTTTTGGTTTTGAGCTGTCGTTCCAGGCGAGGAGGGAGCCCGGCATACTGGGGAGAATAGGTGGTGGGAGGTGGGATGGGAGACGGAGCTGGCCGGCCCTGGCCTCAGGATGCCCCCATTAACGCTTGTAGGATAGGGGAAAGGGGTACAGCGAGTTGCACCTTCCCTAAAGGGCTAGAGATGTGTTTATAGCTTGTGAATCTCTGCTTTTTCAGCCTCAGCAAAGGGGTATAGTGTTGATCCGTGGCTGGTTTGGTTCGTCCCTTAACAACATTCTTGGTGAGGATTCCCCAGGTGAATCTGCCGCGGAGTTTCTTGAAGCTGTCCACTTGAGCTGTTGGCTACCACCCCGCCACCCCCCACCCCCCCACCCCACACCATCCCCCCAACGCCCGTTTGCTTTTGTGACACGTTGCACGTTAGTCTTGGTAGAGCCTAGCCATCAGGTACTGTACCATAAGCATCTCTATAAAAGGTCTGAATTCCTAAATTAGCTTATTCTGTTAAAAAAAAAAAAAAAATCCAGGGCTTAAATCTCAGATAGCTGCTTTAAAATAAAACAAAACCTTGATTTGTTTCAGGAGGTAGATACATTTTTTTCTCTGTTTATTAGAAGATTGAAACTCAAATTGTGAGTAGGTGGTGGTTTTACTAGTGTCATATGACAAAATGATGCTTATAGATGGGATTTTAACTTAACAATACCTTGTCCTCTACCAACAGAGTTGGCTTGCTTTTTTTTTTTTTTTTTTTTGAAATCACACACCCACTCTTTGGCTAGTGTAGAAAGATTAAAAAGCTGCTTCTGGTCTGTGGGTGGTAACCTTTTAATTTATAAAGAGTTTTGAGCTGCTTATAGATTGCTGATCAGCATCATAGGAAAAATTTAGACATTAAAACTTCATTAGCATGTGATGTAGATCTGTTATGAGCATTGATTAAGATTTGATACGGTGTTGGTGCTGTGTACTGTATATAGGAATGAGATTTCTCAGAGTATTTGCATCTTAAACAGAAGCACAGACCGCTGACAATGTTGTGACACCTTGCAGTAGTTGAGAGACTCTTTTATGAGCGCAAAAAGACCTGTAGTCTACAATTTGATGAAGAACTCCACTGTTACTTTAAATTCTTTGAAGTAGAATATTTCCCGTTTCCTGCAAGAGTACTTCTGCCTATCATAAATTTACAGAGCCTATAATGGCTGAGGGCTTAAGTTTAAGTTCCTCAGAGGGGCATTTATGGACCATTCATTAATTTACTTAACAAATATTTATTGAGCCCTTACTTTGTTCCAGTATGTTTTCTAAGTAGTGGGCTACAGTGGCAGGACAAAACACTCAAGGCCTCTTCCCTAATTAAGCTTTATTCTTTATATATGGGAATGCAGAATATACAAAAAACAAGCAAATAGGATCATTTCAGATAATGATATAAATCAGTGGTTAGTAAACTTTTGGTAAAGGACCATAAAGTATAGTACATATCGGGCTTTTTGGGCCATATGATCTCTTTTGCAACTATTCTGTTGTAGGACAAAAGCAGCTACAGACAGTACATGAACAAACATGTTTATGTTCTAGTTAAACCTGGGACGCTGAAATTTGAATTTCATAAAATTTTCACATATCACAATATTATGAGTTTTAAAAAATATTTTCCTCCAACCATTTAAACATGTAAAACCATTCTTAGCCATAGAAAACATGGGGCAAGTTGGATTTGGCCTATAAATTATAATCTAGTCTTTATAGAAAAAGTTTGCTGACCCTTAATATGAATTATGAAGAAAGTAAAACAAGCTGATGTGACAAGTGAATGATTGAGAGGAGGTGGAGGGTTATTTAGTGAGAGGAGGCATCACTAAGTAGAAGATATTTGAGTTGGGACCTGAAAAAAGGGAGTGCTTTCCTGGTAAATGAAACTGAGTGCAGAGGTCTGCAGGTACAGATAAGCTGGTTTTGTTTTCCAGCCTTGAACTTCCCCACATAGCATGTCATTCTAATCTTTGTGTCCTTGTTAGAATTGTTAGAATGTTCTTCATGTTGTGATAGGATGGTACCTTTCTATCTCCTCTTACTGATCCTGCCTTACATACCCATGGAGTAAGATTGCAGTGGACTTGCACCTCATCTCACGGTTAGGTCCAAAAGTTAGTGCATGAGGCAGAAATCACATAAGATGAAAACTCTGCTTGAAAATTCCATAAATTGCTCAAAAAGTGTGGTATGCATGTTTTTGTATATATAAAATTCTTACGAATATTAAAAGCTGAGAGCCACAGAGCTTGACTGAAGGAAAAAGCAAGAGGAAATAAGTTGTTGTATAGATATCTGGACTTTCAGACTATTTTGCTTTTTAAAACTACTGTGGAAGCCCTATCAGAGTGGGGGATGGTGTAGAATTTTGATATGTTCCTATTTCCATGCAGGATTTCATTCTATTTTTATATTCAGCTGCTATTACATTAATACTTGCTCATAGATGTGTTGTGAATATTAAACAAGATAATATATTTAAAAGAGCCCAGCACTTAAGATAGTCAATAAACATTTGTAGAATTAGAATCTGATTTTTACTTCTTTGGGCCCACATACATACTGTCCTTTGAGAAGCTATAGAGAACTTAGCCACCTGCTTCCTGTCTTTCCTTATTGGCATTTCCTGTTGTGGCTCTACTGAACAGCAGTCACTTTCTTTGTCCTTGAGCATTTGTCACATTTTGTCAGAAGTTGGCTTGTAAGTTAAATGGGTATATGATATAACTCTGTTGATTCTGCCACATGACCCTTAAAGTATTTGAGCACAGCTATTATGTCTCCTATTTAAGTCTTCACTTTTCAGAGCTAAATGTTTTCATTTCTTTCTTTTTTTTAAAGATAGAGACGGAGTCTCATATGTTACCTAGGCTGGTCTTGAACTCCTGGCCTCAAGTGATCCTCCTTGCCTTGGCCTCCAAAAGTGGTGGGTTTATAGGCATGAGCCACCATGCTCAGCCATTCATTCATTCATTCATTTATGTGTATTTTTTTTTAACCTTGCTACTCTGAAGTACATTTTAAGGTACAAACTCAAGTTTTATCACCTTGACCAAGTCTTCCCTGATAATTCTAGACCTTCTTTATATTCTTAATATACTTTTCACTCTTCAATTTATTTTTTCTTATTTTTGTATTTTATACAAGTTTCATGAGCATTTGTCTTCACAGTGTGACAACAAGCTTCTTGAAGGCAAAAACCATTTTTGAATTATCTTTTATATCCTAGATGCACTGAGTGAAATTCCAGGGATGCAGTTGATCTTAAGTTTGTTATAATTTTTTTTTTTTTTTTTTTTTTTTTGTTGTTTTTTTTTTTTTTTTTTTTTTACAGATTTTTTTTTTTTTTTTTCGGCTCACCGCAACCTCTGCCTCCTGGGTTCAGGCAATGCAATAAACATATTCAGAGCTACGTCTT
>NW_016107647.1:2062567-2082636 GCF_001604975.1 Cebus imitator
CGCCACCATGCCCAGCTAATTTTTTGTATTTTTAGTAGTGACGGGGTTTCACCGTGTTGACCAGGATGGTCTCGATCTCGTGACCTCGTGATCCACCCACCTCGGCCTCCCAAAGTGCTGGGATTACAGGCTTGAGCCACCGCGCCCGGCCTGTTATAATTTTTTAAAATAGACTTTAAAATTTAGATTTAGAGAAATATTGCAAAGATGGTAAAGAGTTCCTGCCTACTCTACACTGTTTCCCATATTATTAACCTCTTACATTCCTGTGGTAAATTTGTCACAATTAATAAACCAATATTGATACATTATTACAGAGACCATACTTTAGATTTCCACAAGTTTTTTTCCTTAATGCTCTTTCACTGCCCCAGGATCCCATCCAGGATACCACATTACATTTAGTAATCATGTCTCCTTAGCTCCTCTTGGTTGTGAGTTTCTCAGACTTTCCCTGTATTTAATGACCTTGGCAGTTTTGAAGTTTTCTGGTCAGATTTTGTTTGTTGGTTTTTTTGAGACAGGCTCTTTCTCTTGTCAGCGAGGTGTGATCTCAGCTCACTGCACCCTCGACATCCTGAGCTCAAGTGATCCTCTGACCTCAACCTCTGGAGTAGCTGGGCCCACAGATGTGTGCCATCACGCTCTGCTAATTTTTGTACTTTTTGTAGGGATGGGGTTTCGCCATGGTGCCCACACTGGTCTCGAACTCCTGGGACCAAGCAGTCTGCTCTCCTCAGCCTCCCAGAGTGCTGGGATTACAGGCATGAGCCACTGTGCCCAGCCATGGTCAGGTATTTTTATAGAATATTCTTTGGGATTTGTCCGATGTTTTTCTTATAGTTAGGCCAGGAATGTAATATGCTTTTGGAAGGAAGACCACAGGGGCAAAGTGTCATTCTCATCATATATAAGTCATATATACTACCAATATGACTTATCAGTGTTGCTATTAACCTTGCTCATCTGGCTTGAAGCAATGCTTGTTTTCTGCACTGTAAAGTTACTCTTTTGTCCTCTACTCTGGAAAAAAGTCACTATGTACAGCCCACACTTAATGGTGATGAGTTCTTTTCTACCTCCTGAAGGGTGGTGTAGCTACTTAAATTTCATTGCTTAATTGTTTCAGCTTTGGCCATTGGTAGCTCTTTAAGTTGCCTCCTTTATCCTTTCTCTTTGACATACCTCCAACATTGTGTGTGTACCTTCTTCCTTTCTGGCAACATAAGATGCTCTAAGGTTCATCTTGCATATTTTCTGCTCCAGTCTTACAATCAATGATTTCTTCAAAGAATGCTGGTACCTTTTATTGAAGAGTGGTGTTACAAACCAAGATCTGGGTGGTAGGTGTGCTTGTTGGTACTGATGTGTTTTTGCTTCTAGGCCCTCTCAGTTGACAGAGGAAGGAGATATATTTGTACATACTAACCTGTGTAAATACACATATTTTTATATATTTCTATATGTAACTGTATATTAAACTAAACTTGACTTCATGATGTCTCCAACTCTAATTAATTACCACATGTATCATTCTGACCTTACCTTGCTTATATGTAACCTCTCACTTCACCAGTGAGAAATCTGGCTCCCACTCTCCACCAGAATTTACTTAGTTCTTCAATTCCAGCATACACATACAGTGGTTTCAGAACTGTTAATCTGTATGCATGTGGGAAACTAGTGTATCAACTAGAACTTATGGATAGTTCTTTTTGCCTTTAGTTTTATAGACAGCACTCATTCCCAATGTTTTTTAGGTTAGCACCTTTCCCTACTCCCCAAAGTTGTCTCATATATTTGTAATAGATTTAGATTTTGTCACATTCTGCTTTTTTTTTTTTTTTTTTTTTTGCTGAGATACCCTTATCTCCTAATTATGAATTTGTATATGTTAAAGTTTATTCTTTGTGCTTTAAATTTCTATGAATTTTGGCAGACTTCTAGTATTTTATGTTTAATGTTACAGTATCATACAAATTAGTTCCACATTTCTAGAAAGTTTGTTTCTCACTTATTTACTTCCCTTACACCAGCCTCTGACAACCTCGCTGATATTTTTTACTGTCTCTATAGTTTTGCCTTTTTTAGAATGCCAATATATTATGTCTTAAAAAGTGTTTTTGAGTGATCTCTTTTTTAATGCTCACAGTATTTTGTTAAGTAGTGGAAGATACAGGAGCAAGATAACTAACATTCAGAAGTATTTTTTTTCCTTGAGGTAAAATTAACATACAATTTATGATCTGTAGTTAACCATCTTAAATGCACAGTTCAGTGGCTTTTAGTTCATTCACAGTATAACATGTGCAAACCACCACCGCTGTCAAACTATAGAACATTTTCTCTCCAAAAAGAAACCCCATACCTGTTAAATAGTCCCTGTCTTTGTTCTCTGGCAACCACAGTCTGATTTTTATCCTATGGGTTTGCCTATTCTAAACATTTCACATAAATGGAATCACATATTTTGTATTTTTAGTAGAGATAGGGTTTCACCATCTTGGCCAGGCAGCTCTTGAATTCCTGACCTTGTGATCCACCTGCCTTGGCCTCCCAAAGTGCTGGGATTACAGGCATGAGCCACCGTGCCTGTCCGAGATTTTCTTCTTACTAGCTACATTCCCTCAGGTTTGAACTATAATAGAATAACATCAAATATTGTTTTCCCTTTTTCTTTTTTTTTTTTGAGACAGAGTCTTGCTCTGTCACTCAAGCTGGAGTGCAATGGGATGATCTTGGCTCACTGCAACCTCTGCCTCCTGGGTTCAAGCGATTCTCCCACCTCAGCCTCCCGAGTAGCTGGGATTACAGGCACCAGCCATCATGCTTGGCTAATTTTTGTATTTTTGTAGAGATAGGGTTTCACCATGTTGGCCAGACCGGTCTCGAACTCCTGACGTTAGGTGATCCTTTTCCTACTTCAGCACCTGACCCCAAAGCTTTGTTTTGCAGCTATATTGCTTTGACAAATTCATTTTCCTCAGGAAGACTTGGCAGAAGTTTTCTTCTTTTGCCAGTTTGGGGCAGCGTGACCAACTCATTGAAACCTGTTCCTGTTTTTCACATTTCTTGAAAGCAAGGACCATTCTTTGCTGTAGGTTATTTATTTATTTATTTTAAAGCAGGATCTCACTTTGTGGCCCAGGCCAGAGTGCCTTGGTGTGATCAAAGCTCATTGTAGCCTGGACATCCTAGGTTCAAGCAATCCTCCTGCCTCAGCCCCCTGAGTAGCTGAGACTATAGGCCTGTGCTAGCATGTCTGGCTAATTTTTGCATTTTTTTGTAGAGATGGGGTTTTGCCATGTTGCCCAGGCTGGTTTTGAATCCTGAGCTCAAGCGATCTGCCTGCCTTGGCCTCCCAAAGTGCTAGAATTACAGGTATGAGCCCCTACACCCAGCATGCTGTACTTCATTTTTAAATGACTTTTGGGTTCCATTGAGACAGTGAAAAAATAGATACATTATATATTGACCACGTATTGTTTTTTATCTCAAGAAATTTCTCTGTAGGCAAGCCCTTCAAAGGGTTTAAAAACCACCGTGTAATAGAATACTGAGCTGAAAACAAGATTTTAGTTTTGATTTTATTTCTTCAAAAGACTCTCTTTTGTCAGACAAATAGCTTGTACTTTAGAGCTTCATTTTATAAAGAAGAAATAATATTGACTGATTTATAGGAAAGTGTAATGGGAACTGAGTTCTAATAATTAGGGTACTTGGAGGTTTTTGGAAGACAAGCATGTTGGAAGATGTGTATAAATTCTTTTTTATTTTATTTTGTAGAAATGGTGTCTCACTGTGTTTCCCAGGCTGGTCCAACTCCTGGGCTCAAGTGATTCTCCCTCCTCAGCCTCCCAAAGTACTGGGATTACAGGTGTGAGCCACCGTGCCCAGCCTGAAAATTCTTGACAGTGCTTTTTAATTTACTTTAATAATGTAAATGAGTCTGCTCGCACTATAATAAAAGTCTTTGTCCAGTATGTATGAATATTTTGTTTATTCATATATTTTACCTTTTTGGGGGCTCTTAGTTCTTTTGTATAGTTCTAGGTTTCTACATGGTATTTTTCTTCTGATTGAAGGACTGATGTTTCTTGTAGTGCACATTTGCTGATAATGAATCTGTTTATTGTTTGAATATCTGAAGAAGTCTTTAATTTGTTTTTAGTTTTAGGAACGATTTTCATAGGATATGGAATTACTGTTGACATTTTCTTTATGATGCTGTTTCGCGATCTTCTCACCTGCATTGTTTCCAATGA
The DNA here is from genome assembly GCF_001604975.1 of Cebus imitator. NCBI lineage: Eukaryota > Metazoa > Chordata > Mammalia > Primates > Cebidae > Cebus > Cebus imitator. The sequence goes on from NW_016107647.1 coordinate 2,066,833, forward strand.
GAAATCTGCTTTCATTTGGTTTATTTTTCTGTATGTAATATGTGGTCGTTTCCCTCTGGCTGCTTTTATTTTTCTTTAAAAAATATATATTTTTCTTTTTTTAATTTTTTTATTTCTAAAAAAAATTAAAATAGAGACAAGGTTTCACCATGTTGGCCAGGCTCGTCTTGAACCCCTGGCCTCAAGTGATTCATCTCTCTTGGCTTCCCAAAGTGTTGGGATTACAAGCATGAGCCACCACTCCCAGCCCAAAAACGTATTTTTTATTGTAGTGAAATGCACATAATTAAATATTTACCATTTTAACCATTTTTTGTTTGTTTGTTTTTGAGAAGGGTCTCACTCTGTCACCCAGGCTGGAGTGCAGTTGCATGAACATGGCTTACTACAGCCTTGACGTCCTAGGTTCAAACCATCCTTCCACTTCAGGCTCCTGAATAGCTAGGACCACAGGTGCCTGTCACCATTCCTGGCAAATTTTTACATTTGTTTTTTGTAGAAATGGGGTCTCACCATGTTCCGTAGCCTGATCTCAAACTCCTGGGCTCAAGCAATCCTCCCACGTTGGTCTTCCAAAGTGCTGGGATTGCAGGCATGAGCCAACCTGGCCCATTTTAACCATTTTTTAAATTAATTAATTAATTTAGAGTCACTGCAGAGTGCAGTGTCATGCGATCTTGGCCCATTGCAACCTCTGCCTCCCAGTTTCAAGTGGTTCTCCCAACTCAGCGTCTTGATTAGCTGGGATTACAGGCATGTGCTACCACATGCCTGGCTATTTTTTCCCCCCGTATTTCCATATTTTTAGTAGAGACGGGATTCATCATGTTGGCCAGGCTGGTCTCTAACTCCTGACCTGAGGTAATCTGCCCACCTTGGCTTCCCAACGTGCTGGGATTACAGGTGTGGGCCACCATGCCTGGCTGATTTTAACCATTTTTAAGTGTGGTGTTCACTGATATTAATACATTCATAATGTTGTACAACCATCACCATCATTCATCTCCAGTACTCCTTTCATCTTCCAAACTGAAACTCTGTTACAAACACTAACTCCGCAGACCCTTCCCTTGGCCTGCAGAAGCCACTGTTCTACTGTCTGTGAATTTGACTACTATAGGTTCCTCATATAAGTGGAATCGTACAGTACTTGTCTTTTTGTGACTGTCTTCTTTCACTTAATGTCCTGAAGTTTCATCCATGTTGTAGTATTTTTCAGAATGTTCTTCTTTTTTAAGACTGCTTAATATTTCATTCTATATTATATACCACATTTTACTTATCCATGCATCTGTTGATGGACTGATATGACATTTGGGTTGCATCCACTTATTGGCTATTATGAATAATACTTCTGTGAATATGACTATACAGATATCTCTTACAGACCCTGCTTTAAATCTTTTTGCTATAAACCCAGAAATGGAATTGCTGGATCATATGGTAATTCTATTTTTAATTTTTTGAGGTACTTCCTTACTGTTTTCCACAGCAGCTGTGTCATTGTACATTCCTATCAGCAGTGCACAAGGGTTCCACTTTCTCCTTGTCAGCACTTGTTTTCTTTTTTTTTTCTGATCGTAACTATCCTAATGGGTGTGAGTGGTATCTCATTGTAGTTTTGATTTGCATTTCCCTAATGATTTATGTTTATTAGCCATTCATGTATCCCCTTTGGAGAAATATCCTTTGCCCATTTTTATCAGGTTTTTTGTTTTTGTTGAATTTTTTTTTGTTTGTTGTTTTGGGAAGGAGTCTTGCTTTGTTGCCCATGCTGGAGTACAGTAGCGCCATCTCGGCTCACTGCAACTTCTGCCTTTCGGGTTTAAGTGATTCTCCTGTGTCAGCCTCCTGAGTAGCTGGGATTATAGGCGTGTGCCACCATGCCCCGTTAATTTTTGTATTTTTAGTAGAGATGGGGTTTCACCGTGATGGTCAGGCTGGTCTTGAACTCCTGACCTCATGATCCACCTGCCTCAGCCTCCCAAAGTGCTGGGATTGCAGGTGTGAGCTACTGTGCCTGGCCTATTTTTGTTGAGTTTTAAGAGTTCTTTGTATATTCTGGATGATAGATGATCTGTAAATATTTTCTCCCGTTCCTTATTCCTCTTGCTCCTTTTAAGATTTTTCCTTATGTCTGGTTTCAAGGAATTTTATTTTGTTGTGCCATGGTGGAGTTTTAGCTTTCTTTGAGTTTTTTGCTCTTTTTGTTAAGCTCTTTGAATTTGTGAGTTTATACTTTTCATCAGATTTGGCACATTTTTTGGCTATTATTTGTCCAAATATTCAAACATCCCTCCTTGGATTCCAATTACATATGTATTATTAGGTTCCTTGAGGTTGCCCCATACCTTACTGATGCTCTGCTTTTTTCCCTTGATCTTATATTTTGTGTTTCATTTTGGATAGTGGTTTTTTTTTTTTTTTTTTTTTTTTTTTTTTTTGGCGGAGTTTTGCTTTTTTTGCCTAGGCTGGAGTTCAGTGGCCCAATATTGGCTCACTGCAACCTCCGCATCCCGAGTTCAAGCCATTCTCCTGCCTCAGCCTCCTGAGTAGCTACGATTACAGGCATGTGCCACCATGACTGGCTAATTTTGTATTTTTAGTAGAGATAGGGTTTTTCCATGTTGGTCAGGCTGATCTGGAACTCCCAACTTCAGGTGATCCGCACACCTTGGCCTCCCAAAGTGATGGGTGGATAGTTTTTATTGCTGTGTCTTTACATCCACTCATCTTTCCTTCTACTGTGTCTTGCCTGCTGCTAGTTCCATCCAATGTATTTCATTTCAACCTGTTATATATATTCTGTAATGTGTGATTTGATATAAATGCAGTGATGTAGCAGGTATCAATAAATACTGCCTTAATTTGTTGCCGTAATAGATTTCTTGTTCTGTATGTTATCTAAAAAGGGTATGGAAACCACTCTATATGTCATATTAACTTTGATATCCCTTTGTTTTCACGTTAACTTTTAGTTCCTCTGCCAAAACCTACATATGTATTTTTTTGTATGATTATTCTACATTTTCTGCTGAGAGTGGACATCTGCATTAGTAGTTCCACAATATTTGTTAAGTAAGTTGCCAGAATAATTGGTCTGTTTGGCAGACTGCAGACAAATATTTATCTGTGATTGGTTGTATGATATGACCATGATTTTACTATAAGAAACTTGAAATAGATTTTAATATTTTCTTTACTATTATCAGAGAGAGAGCTGCATTACCTGCTGAAGTGTACTTTTGGTTATTGCTGTCATTAATAACTCAGTGCCAGCTAGGTGTGGTCACTGGTATTACCTCCATGTGATCATTTTTTGTTCACTAATGTTAATTTAAAAAGTTTTGCAGCCTGAGAACTGATATACCTCAGAAATATTTCAGATTTTTTAGATTTTGGAATATTTATATTACACGTATCAGTTAAGCATCCCTAATTGGAAAGTCTAAACTCTGAAATGCTCCAATGAGTGTTTTCTTTGAGGATCATGTTGGGACTCAGAAAGTTTTCAGATTTTGGAGCATTTTGGGTTTCGGCCTTTCAGAGTTGAGATGATCAGCCTGTCATTGTTTGTTAGACAGTCATTTACATTCAGCAGTTCTTTCTTTTCTTGCTCCTCTGTCCCAGCAGGTATTAATCTCTGGAGAAGACAAATCCACAGTTAGCACTTTCTTCAGATGCTGACACTCAGTGAACAGTTGCTCTTGGTGACAAGATTTAGAAGACACAGTGTCCATCCTCCCAGATTGGATCTCTTTTTCATATGGATCTTCTGTTTCTATGTCTTTTTTAAAAAGAACTTTTTGGGAAACCTTTTGGATTACAACTGTTCATCTACATCTATGCAAAGAAAGGAAAGCTATTGCTGGGATTTTGAGGAGGTATGTTTTTTTTTCTTCTGCAAAATCACATCACATAGGCACTCAGAACAGTGTAAAATAATTACATTTTCCTCTCTAGAACTCAATTCTCATTCATTTACTTGTTCCATCTTCCTTTCTCATTTTCTCTTTTTTTATAGCAACTGTGGCTCAACAAGAACTTTCCTAATGTATGTAATGAAACAGCTCATTTCCTACATTCTTCATGCATGTTATTAGACTTGGGATTACACTTATAAGTAACAGGGAGCAGCTTGAATTCTGTTTTTAAAAACTAAAATTTTTTAATTTTATTTTTATAATACAGACAGAGTCTTGCTGTATTGCCGAGGCTGGTCTCAAACTCGCGGGCTCAAGTGATCCTTCAGCCTCCCAAAGTGCTGGGATTGCAGGTGTGAGTCACCATCCCCAGCTGTAGCTTGCATTCTTATTTCTCAAATTGAAATTGTGGCTTCGGTGAACTGAGTTTGTTCTCATTCTGCATAGACACTGGATGGATTAGGAAAGTTTAGTACCCTTAACATAATATTATGGCTATATGATTTCATAGTCTGGTTCAGTTTAATTGGCAAGAGGAGGTGTGATATTGTAGAGTTTTGAACTAAAAATTGAGACTTCAGTGCCAGGTTTGACATTATTCCATACTTTGAGAGTTAAAGTATGTTTGCTTTCTCACCTCTAAAATGGTCTTACTGTTACTTGCTTTACACAGCTCGTGGAGTTATTGAGAATCAGATGAGAAAATCTGTGTGAAAGATTTTTATCAATATAAAGGATTGTTATTGCATTATAGACAGTTAGGCATATCTGTTCTTTTCACTCAGAATACTCAGTTTTTCTCTCTGAAAACTTTTTGAATTTTTTTTGAGACAATGTCTCGCTCTGTAGCCCAGGCTGGAGTGCAAGGGTGCAGTCATAGCTCATAGCAATCTCACACTCCTGGGCACAAACAGTTCCCCTATGTCAGCGTCCCAAGTAGCTGGGACTGCAGGTGTATGCCACTGTGATCAGCTAATATTTTTATATTTTGTACAGATGGGGGTTTCACTATGTTGCCCATGCTGGTCTTGAGCTCTTAAGCGCAGTGATCCTTTTACCTTGGCCTCCCAAAATGCAGGGATTACAGGCATGAGGCACCATGCCTGGCCTGAAATAAATAAATAATGCATAAATGCAGTTTTTAAATTTATGATGACAAATTCTAATGAGAAAAGTAAAAGGAAAGGAGTAATAAAATGTTTTGAGGGGAAGGGGTTGAGTGTTCACAGTTGGATTCACACAGAAGATGACATTTGAGTAAGGGCTTGAAAGAGGTAAAGGAGTGAGCCACACACATACATGAGAAGAGCATTCTAGGCATAGTGAATCACGGCATACAGGTCCTGAGACAGAAGCTTGCCTGAGGATGGTGAGGGTGGGTCCTTACTTGGTGGTGCTTTATGGAAGTGCTTTTCAAACTTTAATGCACACATGAATTACTTTGGTTCTTATTAAAATTCAGATTCTAGTCTCATAGGTCTGGGATAGGGCCTATTACTAATAAGCTCCCAGGTGCTACTGCTGTTGGTGGTGGTCTTTGTAGGACTTTAGCTTTTACACTGAGCAAAATAGGAAGTTTTTGGAGCATTTGGGCAGTGGGGTGACATGATCAGATTTATATTTTGACATTTTCATTTCTCTGGCTGCTGAATAGATAATGGTGGATTGGGCAAGGACAAAAGCAGAAATACTAGTTTGGAGACTATTATTGTAATCAAGGCTAGAGAAAATGTGGTTTGTGCTAGAGAGTAGCAATGACTGTAGTAACACATGGTCTGATTCTGGATATATTTTTCAAGTAGAGTCAGCAAGTTTTGCCGATTGGATATGTGCTGTGAAAGAAAGGAAAGAGTTAAGGTTTTTGTACTGAGTTTCTGAAAGGATGCTATTGTCATTTATTGAGATGGAGGACTGAAAGAGGAACAAGTTTCCAGGAGAAGTAATAGAAGCTCAGTTTTAGATGTAAATTAAAGATGCCTATTAAGACTTAGAGTTGTTGGGTAGACAGTTGGGTTTATGAATCTGGAATTCAGGAGAGAAGGATCTGCTGGACATATACCTCTGGGTATTGTTAAAACATTATATTTAAATCCAGAAAGCTGGATGAGATCTCTAATTAAGTGAGTAGAGATGGAAGTAAGAAACAGTTGAAGAACTTAATTAACTCCAGAGCTTAGAGGTTCCGGAGGTGAGAAGGAAACATCAAAGACGACTTAGTAGCAGTAGCCAGAGAGGTAAGATGAAAACTAGGTTAGAGGGTATCCTGGAATCTAATGAGGAAAGTGTTTCAAGGAATAGAGAGTGATCAGCTGTGTCAAATACTATATTTGAGATGAGGGCTGAGAATTAACTATTTGATTTAACAATGTGGCAATTATTGGTAACCTTGATAAAGAGTAGTTTTAGTGGCGAAGTTGGGGGTTAAAGTCTGATTGGAGATGTTGTCTTTCCAAATGCAAAACATTTCCTAAATGCTGATGAGACTGGGTACTCAGATTAAAATCTGTAACTCTAGGCAGATGTTTTTGGCAGGAGAAGATTTAAGATATTTAAGTAATATTATTAACAACTGGCTTAATTATTCATTTAAAGTAATATTGGGAAATTTACTTTGAGGAGATCTTCAGGGTTTATTTTTAAAATTTTTATTTATTTTCTTTTCTGTAGGGATGGGTGTCTCTGTATGTTGCCTTGGCTGGTCTCAAACTCTCGGCTTCAAGCAATCCCCCTCCTCACCCTTCGAAAATGCTGAGATTATAGGCATGAGCCACCAAACCTGGCCCGTAAATTTTTGATTCATACCTTCAGGATTTTAAAAATTGTCCTTAGCAATTTTTATGAAAAAGAAAAAATGTAAGGATTGGCTAGGAGCTAATTAGCATTAGTCACTCTTCTTTCTTAGGTTTTAGGGCTGAAAGACACTTTAAATATAGTCTTTGTTCTGTCAGTGGGGCTTATGAGAAGAACCTCTTCACACTCCTATTTCTTCTTCTTCTTTTTTTTTTTTTTTGAGATGGAATTTGCCCTTGTTGCCTAGCCTGGAGTGCAGTCTCGCAATCTCGGCCCACCACAACCTCTGCCTTCTGGGTTCAAGTGATTTTCCTGCCTCAGCCTCCTGAGTAGCTGGGATTACAGGCATGTGCTACCATGCCCGGCTAATCTCCATGTTGGTCAGGCTGGTCTTGCACTCCTGACCTCAGGTGATCCACCCACCTTGGCCTCCCAAAGTGCTGGGGTTATAGGTGTGAGCCACCATGCCCAGCCCTGTTTGTTCTTCTTGAATAAATGTATCCAGTCTGTGTAACATCCTCAGCCAGATGAGCATATAAATAACCAAAGTGTATGGGTGTGGTTAGATGTAACTTAGTCTTGGCTTTTATGGAAGACCTCTTTTTCTTCATTTATTTAAAAAAAAATTTATTGAATACTTTCATATTTGTTGGCTCTGTTGTAGGTGTTGAAGATACAGTGCATAAGCGCTTCTACCCTAATGAGTTTATGTTTTAGTGGAAATGAAGTAGCAGATTGGGGCCAAGACTTGTTAGTGGTCTCACATTGGTGTAGGTAATCTTTTTTTTTTGTTTGTTTGTTTGTTTGTGTTTTTTTGTTTTGTTTTGAGACAGAGCTTGCTCTGTTGCCCACGCTAGAGTGCAGTGGTATGATCTTGGCTCACTGCAACCTCTGCTTCTGGGGTTCAAGCAATTCTCCTGCCTCAGCCTCTCCAGTAGCTGGGATTACAGGCGCCTGCTGCCACAGCTGGCTAATTTATTTTTTATTTTTAGTAGAGGCAGTGTTTCTCCATGTTGGCTAGGCTGGTCTCAAACTCCTGACCTCAGGTGATCCACCCACTTGGGCCTCCCACAGTGCTGGGATTACAGGAGTGAGTGATGGAGCCCAGCCCTTCTTCTTTTTTTTTTAAATAGCGATGGAGTCTTGCTGTATTGCTCAGGCTGGATGAACTACTGGGCTTAGGTGATCCTCCTACCTAAGATCCTGAGTAGCTGTGACTACAGATGTACCATCATGCCCGCATCTAGTATTGGTCATCTTACGTAGTGTGGGCATATGGAAAACCTGAAGAAGGTTGTTGTGAGCTGATTTTCCTTTCTGACAACTTAAGACAGTACTCAAATACCGTGGAGGATAAGGAAAACAGAGGTAAGCAATTATCTGACAGACTTTGATTATTAAGAGAGAAGTAACATAACACTCAAAGGAAACTTCATGTATTTGAAGTTTATTTTCTACTTTTTATTTGTCTTATTTGTTTTTCTTTTTTTAGAGATAGAGCCTTACTCAGCTGGAGCACAGTTGTGCAGTCATAGCTCACTGCAGCTTCAAACTCCCGGGCTCAAGTGATTGTCCCACCTCACCCTCCCATGTACCTAGGACTACAGGTGTGCACCACCATACCCAGCTAATTTTTGTATTTTTTTTAGAGATGGGGTCTTGGTATGTTGCCCAGGCTCAAGCAGTCCTCCCACCTCAGCCTTGCAAAGTGTTGGGATTGTGGACATGAGCCACTGCACCTGCCCTCTATGTTTTGTTTATTTATTTTTAATTTATTTTGTTTTTTGTAGAGATAAGGTGTTGCTGTGTTGACAAAGCTGGTCTTGAACTCCAAGGCTCAAGCTGTCCTCCCGCCTCAGCTTCTCAAAGTGCTGGGATTACAGGTGTGAACCACTGTGCTCAGTTCTAGCCTCTATTTTTTAGATTCTTAGATGCCATAAATGGCAGCTGGTGAAATTGATTCCATAGTAAATTGAGTCAGAAGACATTAGAGAATGTATTATAGGCAAGGCATTATGCCAGGTGCTGGTAGTCAAATAATAATTTTTAGGTACTTTGTAGAAGTATTAGCTTTGACCCACTTTTAGAATTCTCTTATGTGTAATATGAATCTAAGAGAAACTTTTAGAATTTTTATTTTAAACTCATTTTGAATGGGAATATACAGATGTTGAAAAAATAGAAATGAAAGTCTCACTTTAATCCCTGATTCCTGGTCCTCAGTTCTCCTCCTTAGAAACAATCATTTTTACCTCTTTTTGTGTCTCCTTCCAGATATTTTATGTACATATGTGTGTATATATGTACATACATATTTATAAAAAACTCAAATAGAGGTCTGCTATTCAAGCAAATCTATACCTTGCTTTTTTTTTTCCTCATAAAATATAGGGTGAGGATCCCAAATTTGAAAATCCAAAATATGAAACCTTTTGGGTGCCAGCATAACACTCAAAGGAAATGCTGCTTGGATTTGGGATGTTCACCTGGTATGTATAATGAAAATATTTTAAAATGTGAAAAAAAATCTGAAGTCTAAACCCCTTCTGGTTCCAAGCATTTTGGACCAGGGATTAACCTTATGCTACTTACAAGCTTGTGTCATTAAAAAACTATTTTTAAACTTATTTTTTATTTTTATTTTTTAGATACATGGTGTCACTCTGTCACCTATGCTGGAGTGCAGTGGTGCATGTGATCATAGCTAACTGCAGCCTCAGCTTCCTGGGCTCAAGGGATTCTCTTAGCCTCCCAAGTAGCTGGGACTACAGGCATGCACCACCACGCCTGGGTAATTTTGAAAATTTTTCATAGAGACAGGTTGCTGGGTTGCCCAGGTTGATCCCAAACTCCTAGCCTTAAGCAGTCCTCCCATCTCTGCCTCCCAAAGTGGTGGGATTATAAGTGTGAGCCACTGCACTTGGCCAACTTGTGTCAGTTTTTTTCAGCTGTACACTGTTCCATGTTATGTATTTCCTGTGATTTTATTTCTTTTGGGTTTTCCATATGCCCACACTGCATTAAGATAACCAGTGTTAGTCTTGAGACCACTAACAAGTCTTGTCCCTAATCTGCTGTGTAGTTTCCACTAGAATTAAAGCTCCATTAATTTCCAAGGAAAGGCCAGGTGTGGTGGCTCTCACCCTTGTAATCCTAGCACTTTGGGAGGCCGAGGCAGACAGATCACCTGAGGTCAGGAGTTCAAGACCAGCTTGGCCAACATGGCAAAACCCTGTCTCTACTAAAAATATAAAAATTAGCTGGGCGTGGTGGTGGGTGCCTGTAATCCCAGCTGCTCAGGAGGCTGAGGTGGGAGAATTGCTTGAACCTGGGAGGCTGAGATTGCAGTGAGCCAAGATTGCACCACTGCACTCCAGCCTGGATAATAGCAAGACTCTGTCTCAAAAAAAAAAAAAAAAAAAAAAAAAAAAATTTATACAGGTAGACAAAATGTATATCATTAGGATATATTCAGTTGTAAATTATGGAAATAATAATTTTAAAAAACAGGAAATCTCACAGTGACTTGAGCTATAAAAACATTTAATTTTCTTACATAAACAAAAGCAAGGAGATAGATAATTCAGCACTAGTTCAGTAGCTCAGCAATATTTAGGACTCAGATTTTTTCCCCTCACCTTTGTTTTCCTCATTATGTTGGCTTTTCAGCCTCCCTGTGTCACCTTGTGGTTGCAACATGGCTGCCTCAGCTCCAGGCAGCACAACCAACTGCATTCAAAAACAGGTTTTTTTTTTTTTACTGGGAAGGTGCTGCCATTTACATGGGAAGAAAAAAAATCCCAGAAGTCTCCTAAACAGTGCTTTGTGAACTTTAGTCTACATAGAATTGCTTGGGGAGCTTGTTAAAATACAGTTCATATTGCATATTTGTGGAATCTACTTCCAGAGATTCTGAAATCCATAGGTTTGGAGTAGGGCCTGAGAATTTGTATCTTTGTTAAGCTCCCATGTAATGCTGATGCTATGGGGTCAGCAGACCATGCATTTGAGTGCACTTCCCTATGTAATGTCTCCTTACATTTCACTGGGAATTGTATTGCTACCCATGACCCCAAGTGTGTCTAGGAAACAGAATATAACAGCTATATTACCTGAAACCAATCATTACTATCTTGAACAAAGTGTGAGTTCTGGTTAATGAGGAAGAAGAGAGAAATGGCTGTTGGATTGACAACTGTGTCTAGCACTTTTGATGTTACAAATAACGCTACAGTGAATACTGGTGCTCTGAAGAAGAGGTAGATGTAATTAAATTTTTAGCAAATATTTTAAAATTTTTCTCTCAAGACTTTAGTTGGAATCATTTTACAATCAGCAGTCTATGAAGAATTAGGATTTTGCTACTGAAGATAATACTTGGAAATATAACTATCTAAATATATTGAGAAGTTGCTTTAAATAAGGAGTAGACTCCATATTTATATTGCTCCAGAAAACAGACAGTAGGCAGAATCTACTGCAGAGGTGGATGTTACTCCATTAAGGAGAAGACCTTTCTAACATAATATCTGTACTAAAATGAAGTAGACTAAGTTGTGAGGTCTCTGTCATTAAAGATAGTCAAGTATGGCTGGATGATTGGCGATATCACGGAAGGTGTTCCTGCAAGAGTTTAGACTACATGATCTCTCTTGTTCCTCCCAGCTCTTAAGATTTTCTGATTTCTTTTTTCTTTTTTTTAAAAAATATTTTCGGGCTTTTATTTAGGATGATGAAAATATTTTGGAACTAGATAGAGTTGGTTGCAAAACACTGGGAACGTACTTAATGCCACCAAATGGTATACTTTAAGATGGTCAATTTTATTTTTTTAAGTTATACTTTAAGTTCTGGGGTACATGTGCAGAACATGCAGGCTTGTTACATAGGTATACACGTGCCATGGTGGTTTGCTGCACCCATCAACCTGTCATCTACATTAGGTATTTCTCCCAATGCTATCCCTCCCCTAGGCCCCCACTCCCCAACAGGCCCTGGTGTGTGATATTCTCCTCCCTGTGTCCAAGTGTTCTCATTGTTCAACTCCCACTTAGGAGTGAAAACATGCAGTGTTTGGTTTTCTGTTCTTATGTTAGTTTGCTGAGAATGATGGTTTCTAGCTTCATCCATGTCCTGCAGAGGACATGACTCATTCTTTTTTTGTGGTTGCATAGTATTCCATGGTATATATGTGCTACATTTTCTTTATCCAGTCTGTTATTGATGGGCATTTAGGCTGGTTCCAAGTCTTTGCTACTGTAAACAGTGCTGCAGTAAACATACATGTGCATGTGTCTTTGTAGTAGAATGATTTATAATCCTTTGGGTATATACCCAGTAATGGGATTGCTGGGTCAAATGATATTTCTAGTTCTAGATCTTTGAGAAATTGCTTCACTGTCTTCCACAATGCTTGAACTAATTTACACTCCCACCAACAGTGAAAAGCATTTCTATTTCTCCACATCCTCTCTAGCATCTGTCGTTTCCTGACTTTTTAATGGTTGCTACTCTAACTGGCGTGAGGTGGTATCTCAATGTGGTTCTGACTTGCGTTTCTCTAATGACCAGTGAAGATGAGCATTTTTTCATATGTTTGTTGGCTGCATAAATATCTTCTTTTGAGAAGCATCTGTTCATATTTCATATCCTTCACCTACATTTTGATAGGGTTGTTTTTTTCTTGTAAAATTGTTTAAGTTCTTTTAGATTCTGGATATTAGCTCTTTGTCAGATGGATAGATTGCAAAAATTTTCTCCCATTCTATAGGTTGCCAGATCACTCTGATGATAGTTTCTTTTGCTCTGCAGAAGCTTTTTAGTTTAATTAGATCCCATTTGTCTATTTTGGCTTTTGTTGCCGTTGCTTTTGGTGTTTTAGTCATGAAGTCTTTGCCCATGCCTATGTCCTGAATGGTATTGACTAGGTTTTCTTCTAGGGTTTTTATGTTTTTAGGTCTTATGTTGAAGTCTTTAATCCATCTTGAGTTAATTTTTGTATAAGGCATAAGGAAGGGATCCAGTTTCAGCTTTCTGCATATGGCTAGCCAGTTTTCCCAACACCATTTATTAAATAGGGAATCCTCTTTCCTTTGCTTTTGTCAGGTTTGTGAAAGATCAGATGGTTGCAGATGTGTGGTGTTATTTTTGAGGCCTCTGTTCTGTTCCATTGGTCTGTATGTCTGTTTTGGTACCAGTACCATGCTGTTTTTGTTACTGTAGACTTGTAGTGCAGTTTGAAGTCAGGTAGTGTGATGCCTCCAACTTTGTTCTTTTGCTTAGGATTGTCTTGGCTATGTGGGCTCTTTTTTGGTTCCATATGAAATTTAAAGTAGTGTTTTACAATTCAGTGGTAGCTTGATGGGGATAGCATTGAATCTATAAATTACGTTGGGCAGTGTGTCCATTTTCACGATATTGATTCTTCCTGTCTATGAGCATGGAATGTTTTTCCATTTGATTGTGTCCTCTCTTATTTCCTTGAGCAGTGGCTTGTAGTCCTCCTTGAAGAGGTCCTTCATATCCCTTGTAAGTTGTATTCCTAGGTATTTTATTCTCTTTGTAGCAATTGTGAATGGGAGTTCACTCATGATTTGGCTCTCTGTTATTGATGTATAGGAATGCTTGTGATTTTTGCACATTGATTTTGTATCCTGAGACTTTGCTGAAGTTGCTTATCAGCTTAAGGAGATTTTGGGCTGAGACAATGGGGTTTTCTAAATATACAATCATGTCATTTGCAAACAGAGACAATTTGACTTCCTCTTTTCCTAATTGAATATTCTTTATTTATTTCTCTTGCCTGATTGCCCTGGCCAGAACTTCCCATACTATTTTGAATAGGAGTGGTAAGAGAGGGCATCCTTGTCTTGTGCTGGTTTTCAAAGGGAATGCTTCCAGTTTTTGCCCATTCAGTATGATAGTGGCTGTGGGTTTGTCATAAAAATAGCTCTTACTATTTTGAGATAGATTCTGTCAATACCTAGTTTGTTGAGAGTTTTTAGCATGAAGCGCTCTTGAATTTTTTTGAAGGCCTTTTCTGCATGTGGTGAGATAATCGTGGTTTTTGTCATTGGTTCTATTTATGTGATGGATTATGTTTATTGGTTTGCATATGTTGAACCAACCTTGCATCCCAGGGATGAAGTCGACTTGATCATGGTGGATAAGCTTTTTGATGTGCTGCTGGATTTGATTTGCCAGTATTTTATTGAGGATTTTTGCATCTATGTTCATCAGGGATATTGGCCTGAAATTTTCTTTTTTTGCTGTGTCTCTGCCAGGTTTTGGTACCAGGATGATGCTGGCCTCATAAAATGAGTTAGGAAGGACTGCCTCTTTCTCTTTGTACCTCTGGTAGAATTCAGATGTGAATTCGTCTGGTCCTGGACTTTTTTGTTTGGTAGACTATTAATTACTGCCTCAATTTCAGAACTTGTTATTGGTCTATTCAGGGATTTGACTTCTTCCTGGCTTAGTCTTGGGAGGGTGTATGTGTCCAGGAATTTATCCATTTATTCTAGATTTTCTAGTTTATTTGCATAGAGGTGTTTGGATGAATTGCTAACTAGAATAACCAGTTTAGAGAAGAACATAAATGACCTGAAAAACACAGCATGAGAACTTCGTGAGGCATACACAAGTATCAATAGCTGAATCAATCAAGTGGAAGTAAGGATATCAGAGATTGAAGATCAATGAAATAAAGCAAGAAGACAAGATTAGAGGAAAAAAAGAGAGAAAAGAAACGAACAAAGTCTCCAAGAAATATGGGACTATATGAAAAGACCAAATCTACATTTAACTGGTGTACCTGAAAGTGACAGGGAGAATGGAACCAAGTTGGAAAACACTCTTCAGGATATTATCCAGGAGAATTTTCCCAACCTAACAAGGCAGGCCAACATTCAAATTCAAGAAATACAGAAAACACCACAAACACACCTCGAGAAGAGCAACCCCGGACACATAACTGTCAAGATTCACCAAGGTTGAAATGAAGGAAAAAATGTTAAGTGCAGCCAGAGAGAAAGGTCAGGTTACCCACAAAGGGAAGCCCGTCAGACTAACAACGGATCTCTCTGCAGAAACCCTACAAGCCAGAAGAGAGTGGGGGCCAGTATTCAACATTCTTAAAAGAATTTTCAACCCATAATTTCATATCCAAACTAAGCTTTATAAGTGAAGGAGAAATAAAATCCTTTACAGACAAGCAAATGCTGAGAGATTTTGTCACTACCAGTCCTGTCTTACAAGAGCTCCTGAAGAAAGCACTAAACATGGAAAGGAGCAACTGGTACCAGCCACTGTAAAAATATACCAAATTGTAAAGACCATCAATGCTATGAAGAAACTGCATCAACTAATGGGCAAAATAACCAGCTGGCATCATAATGACAGGATCAAATTTACATGTAACAATATTAACCTTAAATGTAACTGGGCTAAATGCCCCAATTAAAGACACAGACTGGCAAATTGGGTAAAGAGTCAAGACCCATTGGTGTGCTGTATTTAGGTGCAAAGACACACACAGGCTCAAAATAAAGGGATGGGGGAATATTTACCAAGCAAATGGAGAGCAAAAAAAAAAAAGCAGGGGTTGCAGTCCTAGTCTCTGATAAAATGGACTTTAAACCAACGAAGATCAAGAGACAAAGGCATTACATAATGATAAAGGGATCAATGCAACAAGAACTAACTATCCTAAATATGTAGGCACCCACTATTTAGAGCACTCAGATTCATAAAACAAGTTCTTAGGACCTACAAAGAGACTTAGACTTCCACACAATAATGGAAGACTTTAACACCTCACTATCAATATTAGATCAATGAGATAGAAGATTAACAAGGATGGCCAGGTGCAGTGGTTCACACCTGTAATTCCAGCACTTTGGGAGGCCATGGTGGGCAGATCACAAGGTCAGGAGTTCAAGACCAGCCTGGCCAACATGGTGAAACCTCGTCTCTACTAAAAATACAAAAATTAGCCTGGTGGTGAGCACCTGTAATCCCAGCCTTGGGAGGCTGAGGCAGGAGAATCACTTGAACCTGGGAGGCAGAGGTTGCAGTGAGCCAAAATTGTGCC
>NW_016107647.1:2083491-2099800 GCF_001604975.1 Cebus imitator
AAAAGAAAGAAAGAACTGGAGAAGCAAGAGCACACAAACACTTGATCTTAGCCAAAAGGCCTGGAAGCGATGAGCACACAAATTCAAAAGCTAGCAGAAGACAAGGAGTAACTAAGACCAGAGCAGAACTGAAGGAGATAGAGACACGAAAAACCCTTCAAAAAAATCAGTGGATCTAGGAGCTGCTTTTTTGAAAAGATCAACAAAATAGCCAGACTAATAAAGAAGAAAGAGAAGAATCAAATAGCAATAAAAATGATAAAGGGGAGGGATATCACCACCGATCCCACATAAAACTATCATCAGAGATTTTTTTATTTTTAGTGACCTCTTTCCTCATTGCTGATATTCGTACTGAAGAGTATGTAATGTCTTGATGACTTTAGTTCCTTACTAACTGGAGGAGAAAAAAAATGTTTGTCAGTCAGCAGGAGTATAATGCTAAAAAAAAGGCAGTTCTTAAAAAATGTGTAGACAAGTAGAGTACTAGGTATGTACATGTGATTTCTATTTTATTTTTATTTGAGAGAATTTTTTAAGATTAACCTTTCAAGAACATTTTGAGGATGCTGTTCTCAAGGATTGTTAAAGTTTATAATTTTACACTAAATGATAAAAAGTAAAGGTTGCTGTAATGTAGAAGTTGGCAGGGATTTGTGTGTTAAAACTAGCTTTAGTTCCTAACTCTGCTACTTGCTGTGTATAGTGGGACATTTATGAGATTTAATTGTCTCTTTTGTTGAGAACAGTATCTCTCAGAGTTTTGTACACTGCAAATAATTTATGCTGAGCTTAATGCCTGGCACATAGATGGCATAAACTTAATGCCAGTTATTTTTAGTAGCAACTATTTTCGACAGTATTGCTTACATTTTTGAGTTTTCTAATTGTACATGTGCAGCAAGGTAAGTTGGGAGGTTACATCAGCAAATACATTTGTATCAGCAAGCTTTACAAATAAAGCCTAAGAATTACTACCTATGGGGGTTTTTCCATACCACATCTAATTCACGAATTCTTCAGTTCTCCAACACTGAGTGTTCAACAATTCCATTCAATTCTAGTACCATCTACCTGGAGTTAGTGTCAGATTCTCATAAATGAAAGGGCTCAGTCCTAAAAGACTGCCCCTACTTTGGACGCTAGTCACAAGTCTTGGGTCACCCATAACTTCTGTCTGGCTTGGCTATAAATTCAGGTTCCCATGACCCCTTCCTCACTGGAAAGACTCATAGAACTCAGGATAACACTTTTCTTATGTTTACCAGTTTATTATAAAGGGTACAACTCAGGAACAGCTAAATGAAATAAACACATAGGGCAAGCTATAGGGGAGGGGTGTGGGGCTTTCATGTCCTCTCTGGGCATAACACCCTCCCAGCACCTCCATGTATTCACTACCCGGGAATCATTCCAAACCTCATGGTTTAGTCCCCAGCTCTCTTCCCCAAAGGTTGAGAAGTGGAGAACTAAAAGTACCAATACTCTAATCACTTGGTTGGCTCCCTTGGCAACCAGCCCTATCCTGAAGCTATCTAGAGGCCCACCAAGAGTCACGTAAACTCAGGTGTGGTTGAAAGTAACATGTTATGAATAACAAAAAGTACTACTATTACTGAGGAAAACCTAAGGGTTTTAGGAGCTCTGTTGGGAATCAGGGACAAAGACCAAATATATATGTTTCTTATGTACATTATGCACACATTTCTTTGTGTACACTGCTGCACACAAAACTAGATTTTGTTTTTAAACAGAGGGCTGGGTTTCAGAATATCAGTATTGAATTCTTTAGGTCATTGATACATTTCTTTCTTTAGCCATTGTGTCACCGATTTGATCATTGATAATGTCAGTAACATTTGTTTTGAGATCCTTTGATGAAAGGTTCCATTGAAACAACTAGGCCGGGCATGGTGGCTCACACCTGTAATCCCAGCACTTTGGGAGACCAAGGTGGGTGGATCACTTGAGATCAGGAGTACAATGACCAGCCTGGCCAACATGGTGAAACCCCGTCTCTACTAAAAATACAAAAATTACCTGGACATGGTGGTGCCCGCCTGTAATCCCAGCTCCTTGGGAGGCAAAGACAGGAGAATCGCTTGAACCCCAGAGATGGAGGTTGTTGTGAGCCAAAATTGCGCCATTGCACTCCAGCCTGGGTGACAGAGCAAGACTCCATCTCAAAAGAAAAAAAAAAAAAGCAGCTAAATGCCATATTCCTGAGGGGTCTTTATCAAATTCCAGTATTGTTTCTTTTTTTGCTTAGGCATTTGTCTTCAGATGGCTGAACTCTAATCCCATGGCAGAGTTAATTCTGCACTGTGATATGACAAAAACAGATCATTTTTTTCTGACTAAAAGGAATAATGCTCTTTTTTCCTAAATTATTGAGTCATGAAATTTGGGTAGAAATGCCTTTTGGTGGTCTTAATCTCTTTATTGGTTAAACAATAGCATGTGAATTTTCATAGCCAGGAAAGGAAGAGTAAATTGTTTGGAATTCCAAATTCTTTCCTGCTTGTCTTTTTTTTCCCTCTCTGCCTGCCTATTTTAATATATTTGTTAGAGATGTGGGTATTGTCTTCTCCTAACACTGGGATTTCCATTAGAATATAAGCCTTAAATTAATATTTTAGATGTTTTAGAATATCTGTGGGAAGTATCTTGATATGTAAGAGTGTGTACTAGTCTAACATAGTGTGTAGCAGAGTTCTTGGCACTTATAGGCACACAATAAATATCTGTTACTCTTCTAGAAATTAGAAGCCTCTGTTCTGGTGTTTATATGCCACCAACTATCTGTGTGACCTGGAGTCTCATTTCTTATCTTTAGAATAGCTTCTCTTTTAGCTCTGATTCAGTGACTCAGTTCATTCTGGTCTACTCAGTTCATTCTGGTCTTATTTTTTAAAAACTTATTTCTACTATGGCATTAAAGTCAGTTTCTTGAAAATAAGCAATGCAGTCACCAGATAGGCTGAACTGGGAAATGTTGTGAAATAAGCCACGTTCTGTGGCTTCAGTTATTTGCTTGGCTGTATGTTCTTTCTTAACTCTGGTAGAGTTATGCCATATTTGCTACCCCTACCAGGCTGGGACTAGATATTTATTTATTTAGAGACAGATTTAAACTTAACACTGAGTTAGTATTTATTGAATACCTAAACTATTGTTAAGGAATTTAGATTTGATATGGCACTTCAAGAAACTTACTTTCCAGTGTGTATGAGGAAAACATGAAAACTAACTAAGGCCATATGGTTTATATTATGGAAATATAAGGAAGGAAAAGAATAGGTGACTGCTGAAGTGAGTAGAGGAGGATTTGATATGTGTTGTCTATTTGGAATGTTGAAGAAGAAGGCTATCATTGCAAGTATGAAAAATAACATGAATGAAAGCATGGAGATACGTGAATCGTACCTTTGTTTCTGTGTTTGTGAGACTAGCCCCACCCATTTGTTGACCTTTTGGAAATAGAAGCTTAGTTTTGACTAAGATCAGTTTAAGGTATGAAGAGTGGACTCTGGGAGGTAGAGTTGAAACAAAGAAAATGAACCGTTTCTTTTTTTTAACTCAGAGGTAGGATGAATTGGACAGGGATGAGACTTGTGTAGGTGAGGACGGTTGGAAGGATCATGATGTTGTAATCTTGGAATTAGGTGAAACAGGAATCAAAAAATAACTTTTTCTGTCCTATAGTGAGAATAAATATTTATAAAAACATTGTTGATAAAGAATGCTCTCTCAAGACATTTTTTTTCAAAAGTATTTCAGGTTTCAAACTGGAACTTTAAAAAATCAGTAGCATGTGACAAACCATTATTTTGTGATAATTTGCCCATTTTTAGTGAATAAAACCAGTATATACATTTTGTATCTTTATGGTAAATAATGCCAAATTTATTGAATTTATTTTCTTCCCTGGATCTATGAGCCAAGAATTCTGTAGCAAATAGTGAAAATATAAAATATGGCCAGACACGGTGGCTCACGCCTATAGTCCCAGCACTTTGGGAGGCCGAGGCGGGTGGATTGCCTGAAGTTGGGAGTTTGAGACCAGCCTCACCAGCATGAAGAAACCCCAGCTACTTGGGAGGCTGAGGCAGGAGAATCACTTGAACCTGGGAGGCAGAGGTTATGGTGTGCTGAGATCACACCATTGCACTCCAGCCTGGGCAACAAGAACAAAACTCTGTCTCAAAAAAAGAAAAAAGAAAAAAAAATATTATATATACATATAATATAGCTGTGGGTCTTTGTATACCATTAGGAAACACATGAGAGGTGAAGTCTCCAAAGCATAATGTATATTTATTTCATAATCGTAAGTTTAGAAATCAGTGGGATAAAGGTCAGATTGGGTGTCAGGGTACCCAGAATAGTGGGTATATTCCATTTTGATCTGCATATCTTATTATGTTGTTGATTAAGAGCAGTTAGAGTCCATAAACTATGGTATATGATAGCTGTGGTCTCTGATATAAACTTCATGTAAATGGCACTCAGACTTGCACATTCAGCCTGCACTTCCCTGCTGTCTGCTGGACATCTGCATTTTGAGGTCCTGCTGGTTCCTGAAACTTAGTATGTCTTCTACCAAATTCATTGGCATTTTGCAGTGATATCTTTGCATTCCCATATACCTATACCTCCTCTAGTTTTACTTACCTTGATTAATGGCTCATCATTCATTTCTCCTACAAGTCTACAAAACTTGGGGTTATTTTTAATTTCTTTCTTTTTTACTTCTGAAATGTGTCTTCCCCATTGAGCCTTCAGAGTGTTCATTTATTCACTCATTCACTTGTTTATTCTGACATTTATTAAGTACCTATTACGAACCAGGCACTATACAAGGAATTAGTGATATAGTAGTAGATAAGATCAATTTTCTGCTCTTACAAACCTTATAGTTCAAGCTTCCATCATTTTCTTCCTATCCTCTTTGTGCTATTTTGATAGCCATCCATATTTTTTCTGGTTATAAACATAATACATCCTTTTTTAAAGAAGTGCAAGGATGCCAGGAGTGGTAGCTCATGCTGTAATCCCAGCACTCTGGGAGGCTGAGGCAGGCTGGTCACTTGAGCCCAGGAGTTTGAGACTAGCCTGGGCAACATGGCAAAACCCCATGTCTATTTAAAAAAAAAAATTGGTGTGGTGTCGTGTACCTATACTCCCAATGGGAGGCTGAGGTGGGAAGATCTCTTGAGCCTGGGAGGCAGAGATTGCAGTAAACCCAGATTGTACCTTGCGCCACTACAGGAAAGAATTTTTAAAAAAGGAATGATAGAAGCCTGAGCTTTCTGGAGTAAATCTTACTGTTTGGGAGTGTAGGCAGCTAGTCTGACTTCCTTGACCCTCCAGATTAAGATAGATGCTGTTTCTCTGGGCTTCCACAGAACCCCAAGTTTCCCATTGTGGCTCTTAATACTTTATGGTGTTCACTTTTCCCTACCTAGACCAAAATCTCCTGTATCTTTTATGTTTGTTGAGTCCAGTACAGTGATTGGACACTTAGTGGGCATTTCAAAGTTTGCCAAATGACTGTATTAATGTCTTTGGCTGCTAAACATATTCTTTAAAACCATTCCCCTCTGTTTGCCTTTCCTTTTTATTCACCAAATAACCTTTTGGTATTAAATCAGTTTACCAAGGGAATTTTACTACAGAAAAAAAGAAGGTACTGACCATAACCTAGTTGACAGTTAAAATTCTTTTTTGTTTGTTTTGTGGGACAGCATCTGACTCTCATCAACCAGGCTGGAATGCAGTGGCATGATCCCAGCTCTTTTAGTCTTGATTTCCTGGGCTTAGGTGATTCTCCTACAGGGTAGTTTTTTGTATTTTCACTAGAGATGGGGTCTTGACATGTGGCCCAGGCTGGTCTTGATCTTAGGCTCAAGTGATCTGCCTGCCTCAGCCTCCCGGCGTGCTGGGATTATAGGTGTGAGCCACTGTGCCCAGCCAATAGTTATAATTCTTATAAATTTATAAAAAGACTGATGCTGTAGAACAGATGGGTATGAGAATTTGGATAATATAAACTATCTTTTTTCCTGAGTGTAATTATCACTTTAGATAAGGTACTGTCTAGTTTCTAACTGGGCATAGCTATAAGTGTAGTGTGGTGAATAGAAGGCTAGATTCAACTTTGATTTGACTCTTCTACTTGTTAAGCTGCAAGATCTTAGGCAAGTCTCTTAACCGTTTTAAGATTTAGTTTCTTTATTTATTAAGTGGATAATTGACTGCTCAGATCTAGTTCACTTTAAAATTTCGTGACTATGAAATAAGAGCCATACTTTGTATCAGTCTGTTGAGGCCTATATGGGCTTCTAACCTTCTCTCTGTAGACATACAGACATGTAAAGAATAAAAGTAAAAATATAAGTATAAAAATATAGTGTCTTAGAACTCTTTTACAAAACTGCACAAGGATGCAAGAGGTGGTAGCACTGTGATAGTTTTTAGAGGGAGCATGACCGTGATAACTTCTTTTGCATTATTTCACAACTAGTTCTAGATAAAATAATTTTCTCTTTTTTGAGAACAAGATGTGGCGTTTGGGGGCATGTTGGGGATGGAGAGGATGTTGATTTGGTTCTTACATTTTTTAGCCTTATTCTGGGTGGCTTTTTTTTTTTTTTTTTTTTTTATGGAATCTCACTGTGTTGCCCAGGCTGGAGTGCAATGGCATGATCTTGGCTCACTGTAACCTCCGTCTCCTGGGTTCAAGCAATTCTCCTGCCTCAGCCTCCTAAATAGTTGGGATTACAGGCATGCACCACCACGCCCAGCTAATGTTTGTATTTTTAGTAGAGATGGGGTTTCACCATGTAGGTCAGGCTCGTCTCAAACTCCTGACCTTGTGATCTGCCCGCCTCGGCCTCCCAAAGTGCTGGGATTATAGGAGTGAGCCACCGTGCCTGTCCTCTCTAGGTGACTTGTTGAGTGAGGATTGGTTGTGTTTTTTTTCCCCTTATTCTTTTATTCTGCCCTTTTCCTCTTTTTCTTTTCTCCTTCCCGGTAGAATAATCTCAAGATTCAATTTCTATGGAGGCATGAAGTTTATAGAACAGAGTTAGTAGCCTTGTTTTTCTTCTTGGTTTTTGAGGTACCAAAGTAAACTGCTTTACTTCTCCATGCCTGATTCTTTTTACTGAAAGAAGACAAAATTATACTCTTATATCACAGTCTTTGGGATAATAAGGTAGTTCGTTGGAACCCTTAAAAAATTCATTATTTAAAATTGAGGTATAATTTCCAGATCTTTTGATCCACAGATCAAAGATGTATATATGGCTCAACGAATTTTTACATATGCATACAACAGTGTATGTATACAGTATAACCATGAATATAGTAAAGGTATAGAACATTTTTATCCCCCCAGTAATTTCCTATGTCTCTTTCCAATCAATATTTTATTTTTGAACACTTTGAGTGCTTTATTATTCATAGGGAGAAGACAAAACAAATTCCAACATTTTTTAGGTTTCACCAGAATTGAATCTTAAACTCTATGATAATGAAGTCTTAGCTGTAGTAAGCTCTTTAGCCTTTTAGAAATGGATATAGCAAAATTGTGTTACAATGTTTTCCTGTTGCGCTTGGTGGCTCACGCCTGTAATCCCAGTACTTTGGGAGGCTGAGGTGGGCAGATCACCTGAGGTTGAAAGTTCAAGACCAGCCTGACCAACATGGAGCAACCCCGTCTCTACTAAAAATACAAAATTATCTGGGCATGGTAGCACATTCCTATAATCCCAGCTACTCTGGAGGCTGAGGCAGGAGAATTGCTTGAACCAGGGAGGTGGAGATTGCAGTGAGTAGAGATTGCACCATTACACTGCAGTCTGGGCAACAAGAGTGAAACTCCATCTCAAAAAAAAAAAAAAAATCCAAAAAGCTTTTCTAATAAAATCCTAATCCAAGATGCAGAGGGGCTAGTTTTACATTGATAAAATGACATTGTTGTTTACCAGCATGTGTATATTTTCTGCATAGACTTTTCTGAAAATTTTTGGGTTGTAAGAAAGTAAATTTATTTGGAAAGTTGTATGTAAGTAAGAAAATGGAAGTTGTTTGGTCAGATGAGTGATGAGCTTGTTTTAGGTCTTTGAATTCCATTTTTCCTCCTACCTGTGCTATGTGTGACCCTGTGGATTAGGTCTAACCTCATTTGTTTCCATCTAATATTTATTCAACACTTCTTTTAAAATCTGAAACACTGTGCCTGAATCTTTTCAAACTTCTGTGGTGCTGTTTTAGCCCTCCCTTACTTGAGCCATTTATTATATGATTATGTGTCTTGTTTCCTAATTTGTATATATACCTTTTATTGTAGAAGTTTCAGATTTACAGAAATATTGCAAAGATAGTACAGAGTACCTGTATGCCATGCACCTTGCTTTACAGCTTTTTTGAGCTTTATTTTATGTACCTTAAACTTCATATTTATTTTTTTTAGTGTACATTTCAATGGTTTTCAGTATATTCACAGAGTGGTACAACCATCACCACAACCTAATTCCAAAACATTTTCATCACCCCCCAAAAGAAACCCTGTACCCATATAGCAGTCATTCCACACTTCCACCCCACCTGCTCTATCCCTGCATAACTTCGAATCTGTGTCCTATTCCTAAGGATTTGCCTATTCTGGATGTTTCCTATAAATGGAATCATACCAAATATGATCCTTTTCGACTGGCTTCTTTGACATAGCATAATTTTAAGGTTTATCCATTTTGTTGTAGCATGTATCAGTACTTTGTTCTTTTCTATTGCCAAATAAGATTCCATTGTATAGAGGATATACTATGTTTTGTTTATCTGTTAATCAGTTGATGAACATTTACGTTGATTCTACCTTTTGGCCATTTTGAATAATGCTGTTATGAACATTTATGTACAAGGTTTTGGGTCAATTACACATATGTGCTTAGAAATGGAATTTGCTAAGATATATGGTAACTCTTATGTTTAACATTTTGAATAACTGCCAGGCTGTTTTCCAAAAACAAACTGCTTGGGCCATTTTACATTCCCACCAGCAGTATGAGGGTTCTAATTTCTAGTCCTCTTTAACAGATTTTAGCCATCCTAGTGGGTGTGAAATGGTACCTCATTGTGGTTTTATTTGTATTTCCCTAATGACTAACAACGTGAGCATCTTTTAATGTGTTTATTGACCATTTGGATATTTTCTCTGGAGAAATGTTTATTTGAATTCTTTCCCTGTTTTTTAATAGGATTATCCTAATTATATTTAAAGTCTTGTTTTAACGATGAGATTATAAATCATCTGAAAGGTTCTTGCCGTAAGTAATAGTTCTTTAAGTAATAATTATTTTGTGTTTCCGCTTACCTTCACTCCCCTTCCAGCTTCTCAGAGCACTAAAGGAATATCATGCAGGTCTTAGTCCCACGGTAACCACATTTGGTTTATTTTTTCCCTTTTATATGAGTTCATGTGAAAACAAAGATGGTTAGAAAAGCATGTTTGTTCAAATCCTGAATAGTCCACGCATTCCTAGGTCAGTGGAATGAATGGTTTATTGTCTTTGGATTATAAAAGCGGCCAGGCTCAGTGGCTCACACCTGTAATCCCAGTACTTCGGGAGGCCAAGGCGGGCAGATCACGAGGTCAGGAGTTCGAGACCAGCTTGGCCAACATGGTGAAACCTCATCTCTACTAAAAATACAAAAGTTAGCCCAGTGTAATGGCAGGTGCCTGTAATCCCAGCTACTTGGGAGGCTGAGACAGGAGAATTGTTTGAACCTGGGAGGCAGAAGTTGCAATGAGCGGAGATCGCGCCATTACACTCCAGCCTGAGCAACAGGCCAAGACTCTATCTCAAAAAAAAAAAAAAAAGTAATATGTTTGTTATAGAAAATGCTTAGATAGGTATAATTCAGAAAATTATAATTTCTCTGATAATTTTCCATGATGTTAACATTTTGATGTACACTGTAGACTCAGGTGCAAATATATTTATATACACATATTTATATCTTGATAATAGTATATGTACTATTACCCATTTCCCCCCACTCCATCCATCCTGTACACTTCATAATACATTGTGGACAAATTTCCACTCACGGGCCAGGCACAGTGGTTCATGCCTGTAATCCCAGCACTTTGGGAGGCTGAAGTGGGAGGATTGCTTGAGCTCAGGAGTTTGAGACCAGCAATAGTTGGACCCCATCTCTATTAAAAAAAGAAAAAGTTCTACTCATTTAATGGTTTATAATATTTTATTGAATTCCGTTTCATACTGAGGTATGAAATGTCTATTTTTTTTTATTGCATTTTAGGTTTTGGGGTACATGTGAAGAACATGCAAGATTGTTGCATAGCTACACACGTGGCAGTGTGATTTGCTGCCTTCCTCCCCTTCACCTATATCTGGCATTTCTCCCCATGCTATCTCTCCCCAACTCCCCACCCCCCGCTGTCCCTCCCGTTTCCCCCAACAGACCCCAGTGTGTAGTGCTCCCCTCCCTGTGTTGTGTTCTTATTGTTCAACACCCACCTATGAGTGAGAACATGCAGTGTTTGATTTTCTGCTCGAAATGTCTATTTTTATATGTAGATGACCCTTAGTAAGGAGTAGTTGATTGTTGAGGGTAGAGGGTGGAAAATACTGAACTCTTTTTAACATAAGTGTTTTTTTAATTTTTGGATATTTTTGTTAGATTAAATAAACTATCAGTAATTATTTCCTTCTTTGCTTTATGTTGTGAAATCCTTGCTTTGGTGCCCAAAACAGGTTTTTTCAGTTATCATTGACAATTGATAGATCAAAAATTATACAATTACACTGATGTAGTGAGATAAGTTGCCATGTAGTTACCTAGTCATTGAGGCTGGATTATGGCATGCTAGTGATTAGTGGAAAGTTTTTCAGTTTAAACATATATTTTTTGAGCACCATGTCAGGCACTATGCAGAGGGTAGAATTATTTGAGCAAAGTCCTAGATATGTTTGTTTTTTAGGCAGAGAACAGAAGGGAGGCAGTATCAGATTAGAACAAAAAAGTCAAAAGGTAAATTTCCTAGACCATGAATTCACACACACACACACACACACACACACGTGTGTGTGTGTGTGTATGTGTGTGTTTTGAGACAGGGTTTCTCTCTGTTGCCCAGGCTGGAGTGCAATGATGAGATCATGGCTCACTGCAGCCCTAACTTGCAGGCTCAGGCAATCCTCCCAGCTCAGCCTCCCAATTAGCTGGGACTACAGGCACATGCCACTATGCCTGCCTAATTGTCGTATTTTTTGTAGAGATGGGATCTTGCTATGTTCCCTAGGCTGTTCTCAAACTTCTGGCCTCAAGTGATCCTCCTGCCTCAGCCTCTCAAAGCAAAGTGCTGGGATAACAGGCATGAGCTACCACACCCAGCCTGAATTCATTTTTTTTTTTTTTTTTTGAGACAGAGTCTCACTCTGTGGCCAGGCTGCCAGGCTGGAGTGCGGTGGCATGATCTCGGCCCACTGCAACCTCCACCTCCTGTGTTCAAGGGAGTCTCCTGCTAAGTAGCTGGGATTATAGCATGCACCACCACACCCAGCTAATTTTTCTATTTTAGTAGAGATGGCGTTCCACTGTGTTGGCCAGGGTGGTCTCAATCTCCTGACCACATGCTCTGCCTGCCTTGGCCTCACAAAGTGCTGGGATTACAAGCATGAGCCACCACACCCAGCCCTGAATTCACTTTTTATGGTTCATCTCATACTTAAATCATTTGTGTTTCTATATTTACTTCATAATGACTTACGTACTTAAATAAGTTTAAGCAATAAAAATCTCTACATATTTAAAATATGTTTCTACAGTGAAAAAGAATGTGACTTTGAGATATCTTTTTCTCCTTGAGTAAGTTTTACATGTGATTATTGCAGTAGATTGAGAATTTTGCAATGTTTGTGTCAAAATGAAGGAAATTATGCATGATCAAGTCGGAATCTTGAAAATTTTTAGCTATTTACAAGATTCTTTTTGTTCCTTCAAATTATTTGTCTACTAGTTTGCCATGTACTATGTTTATGTTAATTGCTTCAACAGTTTGAGAAGCAATAATGAAAAAACATTTTGTAGATAATCTAAGGTGATCATTTACTTAAAATGAAAAGCTGTTAAAGCTATCAGAAGAACTCTTAAATTTGACCTATGCCTGTGAATAAAGAAGTGCTTTTTCCAAGAAATATGTTGGGGACCAAGGGGAAGTCAGGCAAAACATACTCAGGGTTTGTATGTTTTAATCCTTTTATTAGTTTTCTCAGCGTCTTGATCTTCATGCATGCTTGCAGATGTTAAAATATGAGGACACTGAAAAAAAATTGTTTAGCCTGAGTACTGAAAATATTTTATAAGAAAAAGTAATGGCCATGTGCAGTGGCTCACGCCTGTAATTCCAGCACTTTGGGAGGCTGAAGTGGCTGGATTGCTTGAGCTCAGGAGCTTGAGAGCAGCCTGGACAACATGACAAAACCCTGTCTCTACCAAAAATACAAAAAATTAGCTGGACACTGTGGCATGTACCTGTGGTACCAGCTACTCAGGAGGCTGAGGTGAGAGAATCACTAGCGTTCAGGAGGCAGAGGTTGCAGTGAGCTGAGATTGTGCCACAGCGCTCCAGCCTGAGTGACAGAGAACCTGTGTCAAAAAAACAAAAAAAAAAATGTTAAAATGAGAAATTATACTAGAAATGATCCTTAAGGTCCTGTAATTCTGCGATTAATTCTAATTTTTCAATATGTCTTGAAGCTGTATAATAGTTTGCTGTGATATGGAAGATGTTGTTCAGAAAGTTGTGTTAGTGTTACAAAACTTATCTTCATTTAGAAGGAAACCTGTGGTAATACAGTAGTCAAGCTTGTAAGTTCCAGCTTTTCTGCCTGCTGGCTGTGTGACCTTCAGCATGCCATTTAGGATCATTTTTCTCATCCACAAAATGTGAAATAAAAGCAAGTACCTCACAGGATTGTTGTGAGGATCACTTGAGATAATGTGTTAAGAGTTACTTGGACATTACAGAGTACTGTACAAATATGAGGTGGTATATAAAAAGAGGTCTCTGAATCTGTGAAGAATAATAGTTTCATATTATTAGCTTTTCTTTTGAATTATTGATTCTTTCTGCTTCCTATATTTTTGTTTATAATTAGGCTTAGTTGGTTATTTTCTTTTCAATTATCAGATTGAGAGGAAAACTGAGTGACAAGAACCTCCCTCATGGATGTTAAGGTTGTTGTGTCTACGGTAATGAGAAACATCTACAGTGGCATTCAGAGTGAGACTCAAGATGCTGCTGCCATTTGCCTGTACAGGTGCCTGGCATTTTCTTTAAAACATTCTTTTTTTTTTTTTTTTTTTTTAAGGCTAATACTTGTGGTATACAGTGTACTTATTGCATACCACGCTCTGTTTTAAGCACATTACATTTAATCCTCACAGTGACTCTATGAGGATAGGTACTATTGTAACCCACAAGGAAATTAAGGTTAGCAAATTGGCTGTGGTGGTTGGTGTGTTGCAGTACTTTAAAACTTTTTCTTTAGTACAGAGCTTAAGCACGCTGTTATGGTTATGCTTCATACATTGCATTACTACATCTTTGCAGAAGATTAACTTCTGTATGCTTTTACCAAAAAGTTATTGTAAATTTTATTTATTTATTTGAGATGAGGTTTTGCTATGTTGTACCAACTCCTAGTCTCAAAAAATCCTCCTGCCTCAACCTCTGGAGTAGCTGAAACTATAGGCATGTACCTACACCTGGCTCTATAAATTTTATCTTTGTATCTCTGGAAGATACAGTAACTTTTGGGATAAGTAAAGCTTCAGGAGTAGTGTTTCTTCTTGTTGTTTGTTTGATTTTTGAGACAGGGTTGGAGTGTAGTGGCACTATCTCAGCTCACTGTAACCTCTGCCTCCCAGGCTCAAGTGATCGCCCTACCTCAGCCTTCTGAGTAGCTGAGACCACAGGCACATGCCACCATACCTGGCTAATTTTTTGTATTTTTGGTAGAGATGGGGTTTCGCCATGTTGCCTAGGGTGGTCTCAAATTCCTGAGCTCAAATGATCCACCCACCTCGACCTCCCAAAGTGTGCTGGGGTTTACAGGTGGGAGCCACCATGCACTCCCCCCAGCACCCCCACCTCCTCTTCTTCTTTTTTTTTCTTTTTTTTTCTACGCAAGCTAACATAGCACAGGGGTAGTGTTTTGGTTCAACTCTGAGTTAGAAAAATTTGGAACAAATGAATGATAGGTGCTGGTTATACATACTGGTGGTGTTTCCTAAATTTTCTAGTTTCTCAGTTATAAGAGGCATACTTCTTTGCATTTTAATTTTTGAGGTTGTGTGCATCTAATATGGTGGTATTTCCCTTCAAAAGACTGTTATTAAAGGTATGCCTTTTAATTAGTTGTTGAAGTCTAGAATCAAGAAATTACATTAAGGCTGGGCACAGTGGCTCACGTCAGTAATCCAGCACTTTGGGAGGCTGAGGTTGGTGGATCAATTTCAGCGCAGTTGTTCCAGACCAGCCTTGGCAACATGACAAAACCCCATTTCTGCAAAAAATACAAAAGTTAGCCATGTGTGGTGGCACACACCTATAGTCCCAGCTACTCAGGAGGCTAAGGTAGGAGAATCACTTGAAGCCTGGGAGTTGGAGGTTGCAATGAGCAGTCACTCCAGTGCACTTCAGCCTGGGCGACAGACCGAGACCTTGTCCCAAAAACTTATTTTTTAGTCTACATTCACTATCAGTGTGCTAGTCTTGGCTACTTTACATACTGTGCATATTTAGTACTGACAACTAAATTTTCTTTTGGCTAGCTAAGATTGGTGTTACTACAGGTTCTAAGACTTAATTTTGTATGCTCTGTAAATACACCTGATGTCAATAATTTAAGTATACCATTAGAATAAACTTGTATGGCAGACATACCTGAATGTGTGTTTTGAGCTAGGGAATCTGGTAGTGGCCATCCCTTGTCTGTGAGTAACATCTCGGCCTCATCTCATTACGTGGAACACCGGCCGTCCAGGGGATCAGACCATATAAGGGATCAAGACCCGGAGTTTTGGGTTAAATGAAGGTTATCAGGTGGAGGTCTTTAAGGGGAGGGTGTTAAGTGAAAATGTGATATAAACCCCAGGCTGTTTGCAAGCAGTTGTGGTTTTCCTGCCCAGCCCACTGCCACTGGACAGTATAGATATGTTGTCCAGCCTGCCCTTACTGAACTGTAGTTAAGTCCGATGTTTTTTCCAGCCTGCTGCCACTGGGCAATGTAGATATGTTGTTGAGCCTGCCATTACTGGACTGTAGTTAAGGAGGATGTCTTGTCCAGCCCACTCCCACTGGGCAGTATAGATATGTTGTCCAGCCTGCCATCACTGGACTGTGGTTAAGGTGGATATCTTGTCCAGCCTGCTGCCACCAAGCTGTATGTAAGGAGGTTCTTCTGTCCAACCCACCACTACAGGACTCTATCCCCAGTCGGTAAGCCCCTAATAAAATTTCATGTCTTGTCTGGGTGCAGTGGCTCATGCCTGTAATCCCAGCACTTTGGGATTACAGATCACTTGAGGTCAGGAGTTCTAGACTAGCCTGGCCAACACAGTGAAACTCCCCTCTACTAAAAATTACAGAAAAAATTAGCCAGGTGTGGTGGCATATGCCTGTAGTCCAGCTACTTGGGAGGATGAGGCAAGGGGAGGCAGAGGTTGCTGTGAGCTAAGATTACACCATTGCACCCCAACCTGGGTGCAGTGAGAGGGAGCAAGATTCTCTCTCAAAAAAAAAAAAAGCCGGGTGTAGTGGCTCACGCCTGTAATCCCAGCACTTTGGGAGGCCAACGTGAGCAGATTACGAGGTCAAGAGATCGAGACCATCCTAGTCAACATGGTGAAACCCCGTCTCTACTAAAAATACAAAAATTAGCTGGGCGTGGTGGTGTGTGCCTGTAGTCCCAGCTACTCGGGAGACTGAGGCAGGAGCTTGAACCTGGGAGGCGGAGGCTGCAGTGAGCTGAGATCGTGCCATTGAACTCCAGCTTGGGCAACAAGAGCGAAACTCCGTCTTAAAAAAAGCCAGATGCGCTGTGGCTCACACCTGTAATCCCAGAACTTTGGGAGGCCGAGGTGGGTGCAACACCTGAGGTCAGGAGTTCAAGAACAGCCTGACCAACATGGAAAAACCCCGTCTCTACTAAAAATACAAACATTAGCCAGACATGGTGGCACATGCCTTTAATCGCAACTACTTGGGAGG
>NW_016107647.1:2101033-2116773 GCF_001604975.1 Cebus imitator
AGGCGGAGGTTGCGGTGAGCCGAGATCGTGCCATTGCACTCCAGCCTGGGTAACAAGAGCGAAACTCCGTCTCAAAAAAAAAAAAAAAAAAGAAATGTTTATCGTTTTCTAAATCTCTAATTTCTGATACTGCAGCTTCTATTTAAAACAGGGCCTTATATTTTCCATTCATTTACCTTTTAAAAAATGAATTATAATATCTACTGTTTTTATGACTTAAGAAAAATCATTGAAACATCACTGAGAACTCTTGCTTACCATCAAAATGGGCAATTTCCCTTGGTGACCATATCCATACTCAGGCTTTAGAATAGTCACTGAAATCATGTGGGGGTTTTTTTTTGTTGTTGTTTTTAGGCCAAGGAAGCTATCCAAGAATTTTGTGAATAAGGCTGAGAATTGACCTTGGCAGAATTCATGAGGAAGATGTGTTTCTTGTTTTGTGTGGTCAAAGAGAGTTTTTCATCCAAACATTGCCCTCATTTCTTCTCCTTTTTCCACTGATGTTTTTTTCATTTATTTTTTTAAGTGTCTAGAGACTTTAACTTCTTTAAATGTTATTTTTGGTAGAGTTTTATTTTCAGTGATTTATCTTGGGAGAAGCTGAGTAAGAGGTTCAGATTTCAAGACAAACCAAGGATGATTTGTCTTTGCTTTGGGACTTGACAATGAGATATTAAGAAAAACTTAAAAAACTAATATTATAGTTTTGTTATGAAAGCTACAACCAGACATTCTTAGATTGCTTTATTTTATTCAATAGAATTTGAGTTTTTGATGGTTTTGTTGGGGTTTTGGGGTTCAGGGGAGCCCTTAGCTCCCCTGAGAGGACGTTTCTCCAAGGTTCTTGGTTTCCCACCGCTCTCTCAAGAATGAGAGAGGGGACCACGGCAGGTGCGCTTGTAAAGTAAATATTAGACTCAAAAAGCTTTTGCAGAAAAGTGATTTATTTAGGTGGTGAAAGAGAAAAGAGAGTAAGAAATAGCCAACTCTCACACTGAATGAGAGAAAGAAAACCCGCTCTCCCACTGAGTGAGAAGGGTTCCCAGAGGGGGAAAACCAGAGAAGGAAAACTCCTCTCACACTGAGTGAGAGAATCCAGAAAGATGGAATCCAGGAGAGGAAAGCAGCTTCCACACTGAGTGGAAGGGAATTGAGAGAGGGATGGAGTTTGGGAGGGAAAGACAGGCTTCCACGAGAGTGTGTGGAAAGGGACTCCAGAGGGAGTATCTGCCGGGTGTGGGGACAAGGACTTTTAAGCTGGGAGGAATTCCCTCCTTCTCCAAGCCCCCTGGCCAATGAAAAGAGTTCCTTTAAACCCCTTTAAACTTCCTCTGGATTGATTGACTTTTGACCCTTTCCTGCACCCGAGAAAATTAAAACCGAGACCATTAAATCTCCCAGATGGAGAGAGATGGGAGGAGGGCATGGCACTGGAAAGTTCTTGCCCTTAAAACTACGCCCCCTTGTGGACCCAGAAAGAGAGCACATTCTCTCAGTTTCTTCATGTAAATAGGAAGCCACCAGAAGAAGGCCTGTCATAAGTAAACTTCATTATCCTAGTTGAAGGGATCTTGCTAATGAAAAGTATAGTGAATGGTGATGGGAGTTTGACTTAGTGGTAAATGTTTTGTGATTGCTGGCCACTGAAGTTTGACTTAGGCAATCTAGATAATTTCTGACACTCAAGCATGGTTCATGCATTTGTTCGTTCATACAACATGTTTTTATTGAGCCACGTAGGCAGTGGGATATTATATGGAGCAAAAACTGCTGTGATACCCTTCCCCATGGAACTTAGGGTCTGACAGAGAGGACAGAAATGTTAAGTGTTTAAATTGCACCTGTGACAGCAGTATAAGAGTAGATATTAGGGAATACTTATATTAGTGAGATTTGACCAGTTTAGAGAAGGCATCCTCAAGAAATGATACTTGTGCTATGTTCTGAAGGAGGAGTAGATGTTAACTTGGCAAAGAAAGGAGAGATGGGAGACGGTTGTCCAGACAGAAGAAGCAGCAAGTGCAGAGGCCCTATGGTGGAAGGGAGACTGGTAAAATGAAGGACCCAATTAAGGCTAGCATGGCTTAAGCAGTGACAGAAAAAGATCATGGTTTGAGGTGAAGAGATAGGCCTGTCCTTGTTAGGTTTTCATAGGTCATGTTAAGAAGTGTTTGCTGTTATCCTAAGTATCTTAAGAGGAATAAGTAGTCATTAAAAGGTTTTTTTTTTTTTTCTTTTTTTCTTTTTGAGATGGAGTCGCCCTCTGTCGCCAGGCTGGAGTTTAATGGCTCGATCTTGGCGTATTGCAACCTCTGCCTCCCAGGTTCAAGCAATTCTCCTGCCTCAGCCTCCCGAGTAGCTGAGACTACAGATGCATGCCACCATGCCCAGCTAATTTTTTTGTATTTTTAGTAGAGATGGGGTTTCACCATGTTGGCCAGGATGGTGTCGATCTCTTGACCTTGTGATCCACCCTCCTCAGCCTCCCAAAGTGCTGAGGTTACAGGTGTGAGCCACTGCACCTAGCTGTCATTACAGCGTTTTTAAGCAAGGAAGGACACAGTCAGATTTTCTTTTTTTC
The DNA here is from genome assembly GCF_001604975.1 of Cebus imitator. NCBI lineage: Eukaryota > Metazoa > Chordata > Mammalia > Primates > Cebidae > Cebus > Cebus imitator. Next base: position 2,103,618 of record NW_016107647.1, read on the forward strand.
TTTTTGAGATGGAGCCTCACTCTGTTGCCTAGGCTGGAGTGTGGTGGCATGATCTTGGCTCTCTGCAGCTTCCCAGGTTTGAGTGATTCTCCTGTCTCAGCCTCCCGAGTAGCTGGGATTACAGGTGTACGCTACAATACCAGGCTAATTTTTGTATTTTGGGTAGAGATGGGGTTTCACCATGTTGGCCAGGCTGGTCTCAGACTTGTGACCTCAAGTGATCCACCCACCTCAGCCTCCCTTGCCTGGCAGATTTGCTTTTTTGTTAAGAACACTCAACTGAAATATGAAGAATGGCTTGAAGGGGTACCAAGGTAGATTTGGGGTATTGGTTAGGAATTTAATCTAGTTGTCCATGTCATAGGTTGATGGTGGCTTACTTAGAGTTATGTTGGTAAAAAGGATAGAAAGGCATTAATTCAAGAATATTTAGGAGATGTAGTCAGCAGAACTTGATGATGGGTAGAATATGAAGTAGAGAAGAGAGGAGTCTTAGATTTCTGACTTAAGTAACTTAGTGCTCTTCACTGACAAAAGGGATACTGAAGGAAGACAGGTTTTTTTTAGGGGGAGATCATGATTTAGGTTTTAGATGTGTCGATCTTGAGGTACATTTTGACAGCCAAAAAGAGGAGATAATGCATTGCTTAGATTTAGATATATACTCTTATTTAAATATATCCTGTTATTCCTCTTAGGATACTTAGGATAATGTTAAAGACTTCTTAACATATAAAAACCTAACAAGGACAGACCTCTCTCTTCACCTCAAACCATGATGTGTTTCTCTCTGTCACTGCTCGAGCCATGCTAGCCTTAATTGGGTCCTTCATTTTACCAGTCTCCCTTCCACCACAGGGCCTCTGCACTTGCTGCTTCTTCTGTCTGGACAACCGTCTCCCATCTCTCCTTTCTTTGCCAAGTTAACATCTACTCCTCCTTCAGAACATAGCACAAGTATCATTTCTTGAGGATGCCTTCTCTAAACTGGTCAAATCTCACTAATATAAGTATTCCCTAATACCTACTCTTATACCACTGTCTTATTTTGTTTAGTTTGATATTATTTTACTGATTTCTTTTTTTTTTTTTTTTTTTTTTTTTTTTTTTTTTTTTTTTTTTTTTTTTTTTTTTTTTTTTTTTTTTTTTTTTTTTTTTTTGAGGTGGGGTATGCATATTCACTCCATTGCTCAGGCTGGAATGCTGTGGCTCAATTATAGCTCACTGCAGCCTAGGCCCCCTAGGCTCAAGCAATCCTCCTGCCTCAGCCTCCTGAGTAGCCACTTACAGGTACTTTTCCTATCCTTTAGATTTTTATATTTGTTTATATTCTGCAATGTATGCTACAGTTTTTGGTGTTTCTTTTTTCTTTTTTTTTGAGCAACAAGGTCTTGCTCAGGCTAGAGTGCAGTGGCATAATTATAGCTCACGATACCCCAGTTTTAACCAAAGAGTAGGTACAGAAAAATACTTTATAAATGATCAAATCAGTAATTGTGGTGCTTCCCAGAAACTGTTTCCTTGGCCATGTTTCTTGTGTGTTGGCAAATAATTAAGGATGCATTATTAATTGACACTTGATGTAGTTAATAATATATTCCTCCTACCCAACAATCTCCTCTCTTCCCATAAGCCTTCTATTTTTATTCTAGAATTTTATAAAATGTTAAGACCAAAATGACCTCATTACTCAGAAATATGTCATCTAATGGAGTCAACGTGGACAGAAAGTTAAAAATTAAAAACAAAATGGGCATTGTTTGGCTTTGAGCTGTAGTGTTCTTTATGCTAGCCAGTTTATGATTTTTAAAAAAACGGTTTTCTTCAGTTTTTAGAATTGTAACACATAATATAAAATTTACCATCTCAACCATTTCAAGGATACAGTTGAGTGGTATTAAATACATTCATAATATACAGCCATCATGACCATCCATCTCTATAGCTCCTTTTGTCTTGTAAAACCAAAACTATTTCTCTCTTTGTGATTGGCTTATTTTATTAGCATAATGTCTGTCCTCAAGGTTTATCTAAGTTGTTATATACTGCAGAATTTCCTTCCCTTTTTTTTTTTTTTTTTTTTGAGATGGAGTCTCACTGTGTCACCCATGCTGGAGTGCAGTGGCATGATCTTGGCTCACTGCAACCTCTACCTCCTGGGTTCAAACAATTCTCCTACCTTGGCCTCCTAAGTAGCTAGGATTACAGGTGCTTGCCACGATACCCAGCTAATTTTTGTATTTTGAGTAGAAATGGTTTCTCACCATGTTGGCCAGACTGGTCTCAAACTCCTGACCTCAAATGATACACTCGCCTCAGCCTCCCAAAGTGCTGAGATTACAGGCATGAGCCACCATCCCTTCTCCCTGCCCTTTTTTCTTTCTTTTTTGAGGCAGGGTCTCGCTCTGTTGCCCAGGCTGGAGTACAGTGGTATGATCAGGGCTCACTGCAGCTTTGACTTTCCAGGCTCAAACAATCCTCCTGCCTCAGCCTCCCAAGTAGCTGGGACCACAGGTATGTGCAAGCACACCTGGTCTAATTTTTTTTAATTTTATTTTTAGTGGAGACAGGATCTCACTATGTTGCCCCAGCTGGTCTCGACCTCCTTAGTTTAAGCAGTCCTCCTGCCTCAGCCTCCCAAAGTGCTGGGATTACAGGCGTGAACCAACCGTGCACTCGGCAACTTCCTTCCTTTTTAAGGCTGAATAACATTTCATGGTATGTATAGGCTGCGTTTTACCTATGCATCTGTACTGCTATGAGGATGTATAGGTATCTCTTTGAGGCCTTGCTTTGAATTCTTTTGGATATGTACCCAGAAGTAGAATTGCTAATTGTATGATAATCCTAATTTTAATTTTTTTGGAACCACCATGCTGTTTCCCACAGTGGTGGTACAATTTTACATTCCTATCAGCAATGCACAGATTCCAATTTCTGCACATCATTGCCAACACTTAGCTGTTTCGTGATAATAGCCATCCTATTGTTTATGGCTTATAATTTGATTAAAGTAGCATATCTGAATATTTTCTTCTTTCAATCTTTGAAAAATTAAAATAGACTGAATTTTTGTTACATTGTCTTTAATAACTAAGTTGCTTGCCTTTTTACTAAGCAAATGTTTGTTTGAAGGGACTTATATGACAATCTTTCTCTTTTTACCCTGCTGGAAGTTGATCCATTCAACTGATGGCTTTATTTTTCTTTCCTCAAAAGCTAGAACTAGGCCTGCAGGAAGGAAAGGGACATACACTGGAGCCAAAGGCTGGTGCTACATAGGCCTGTGGGGTGTGCATATTCAGAAGCTTTGCAATTGGTTGGCTTGGATCTGTCAGAACATGTTTGGATGGTTCTGGCTGTGTATTGATTTATTTGTGTGCTTCTGAGTAGTGATCCTGTGAATGAATGCATTATGACTATTGTTTGGAAAACTGTTGTATAGATTCCCAGGGAGAAAATTTCCGGGGAGATGATTGGGGAGAAAAACTCAGAGAAACCCCACTGTTGAACAGATTGTAAATTCACTGGTTTAATCTTCTGTGAGTGCTTTTCAGAGATTAAGCCTTTGCCTGATCTCAGCAGCAAATGCTTGTATTTTGGATGCAAGTTATTTCACAGAAGGGACTCTGTTAGGAAGACAGAATATGAAATTAAACATCTATGTCTTAGGTCTAGCCTAAATAGATATTGTTAACATCAGTGTGTTGGGTATAAAATAATCTCTCTTCAATTTCAGGAAAGCACAGAGAAAGAGAGATTCTTTTCTAATTTTTATTGACCCAGCTGAAATGATACAATGTCTTCCATTTTTAAGACACTTAAACATTTGTTTAGTTCAATTATTTGAAAGGACAGAGGAGAATAGGACATTCCATACTTGAACAGTGTAAGTGGAAGAACATGAATTGATGGAGGTAGTAGTATCCTTCCACATTTTTTTTTCTATCATGATTTAGACTCCTACAGATTTTGTATCTTAAGAAAGAAATGCGGACATGTTGGTAAAGTACTAGCAGTTTTCAAATGATACCTAATCTAAATTTTAATTGAAATAGAATTCACAACAAACCTCCATGTGTACTCCTGAACCTAAAATAAAAATTAAAAAAAATTTTTTGCACAAAAAAAAAAAAGAAAAATAGAATTTACAATCTTGAATTAAATGTAATCTCTTTCAATGGATATATACAGATACATATATATAGGAGTATATATGTATGTGTGCTTATATGTAGAGATACTTTTTTTTTTAAGATGAAGTCTCTCTGTCTAGTCCAGGCTGGAGTGCAGTGGTGTGATCTTGGTTCACTGCATGAGCCATCACGCCAAACTTTTTGTATTTTTAGTAGAGACAGCATTTCACCATATTGGCCAGACTGGTCTCGAATTCCTGACCTCAGGTAATCTGCTCACCTCAGCCTCCCAAAGTGTTGGGATTACAGGTTTGAGACACAGCACTTGGCCGATATAGAGATACTTACAAATAAGTGCACTAGTCTAATCCTTATTAAATCTTACTCTGCTAAATTTACATTATGATCATGATGTGGTACATGTTTAATAGTAGTAGTAGCAGTAAGAAAAAGTTATAGCAGCCCTTAGTATTCCTTTACTTTGTGCTAGTCTATATAGTAAGTACTTTCCATGTATATATTGTCTCATTTATTCTTTACAATAAGACTATAGAATGGGCAATATTTTTATTGCCGTTTTGGAAATCAAGTAATTTGCTCAAGGACCAACAATTAGTAGAGGAGAGAGCCATAACAGCAGAATGTTTCTGTGATGTAGGAAGTCAGGTCATAAGAGGAATGAAGATAGGGGAGGGAGTATTGGATTTGAAGAGAGTTAAGTGTGAAATAGTCCTTCATGAGAATATGGGAGTGAATAGACTAGAGAAATGTAGTCAGATTACTGAATAGATCAAATGCTCATTTGAGATTAGTGGACACAAATTTTAAGTGCCGTTGGTTGGCATAGATTTGTGTATTGTCACTTTCAACTGTAAGGGTTCAGGTATGGAACGAGAGAGTTAGATCGGCAGGATTGGAGTTTTGCCAATTGTTTGAGGAAAGGAGAAGTCCAAGGAAGCTAAGGGTGTGCAAGGGAATGTTTTTAATGATGGCTCATATGATATAAGCCGGGGTACTCATTTTAGGGGAAAGGGTTAAATGGAATGGAATTGGAGTTATTTTTGTCCTGTGTATATTCACTCTTTTCAACAAGCGGTGCTGGAACAATTGGAGATTCATACACACACAAAGTACCTCAACCCTTACCTCACACCAGATATAAAAATTAGCTTCAAATAAATCATAGGCCTAACTTAAAGAGCTAAAGCCATAAAACTCCAGAAAGTTTTTGTCAGAAAGAAAATATAGGAGAAAATCTTAGTGACATTGGGGTAGGCAAAGATTTCTTAAAATACAAAAAGCATGAAGTGTAAAGGGAAAAAAAAATCACTAAATTGGATTTCATAAAAATTAAAAACTTTTAATCTTTGAAACATACCTTTAAGAAAATGAAAACTCAAGCCTCAGGCTGGCAGAAAATATTTGCAGAACATGTATCTGACAGAGGATATGTATCTAGAATATATAAAGAATTGTAACTCAAGAATAGAAAGACCCCCCCCATAAGAAAAGGGTGAAACAATCTGAACAAAGTTCATCAAATAATATAAATGGATGCCAAATAAGTACATGAAAAGATGCTCAGTCATAAGTCGTTAGGGAAATGTATATTCAAACCATAATGAGATACCACTTCACACTCCCTAGAATGGCTGCAATGAAAAGGATTAGTCACATGTGACAAGAATGCTGGATCATCTGGAACTCTCATATACTGACGATAGGAATGTGAAATGGAGCAGCTACTTTGGAAGACAATTGGGCAGTTTCTTTAAAGTAAATGTGAACATGCCATATGATTCATCTATTCTACTTCTAATTATTCAAGAGAAATGAAACTGCATATTCACCAAAAAAGACTTGTACACAGATATTCACAGAAGCTTTATTGGTAGTAGCTAAAAACTGTAAATAGCTCACATATCCATCAAGCGTATGGATAAACAAATTTGGTGTATTTGTACAATGGAATACCACTCAGCAATATAAAGAACAGTTGATACTCTCAGCAACCTAGATAAATTCAAAATAATTCGGTATAATGGATGAAGCTGATCTTCAGAAGAGTACATTGTATGTACTTGGAAAACTAATTTCTTGCAATAGATTTCTAAGCACTATTAGGAACATATGACTTAAACAATTTTTAAAAGTCAGGGAGTAAGTATGCTTAAATAAAATACAGTTTGTGAAACAAATCTCTGAATTATTATCACTTCACTTGACGTTTAACTTGACCATATTTCTCACTTTAATGTAATACTGTCTTATTTGTATTCTCATGTTTGCTTGCTCATTGGTTCACGGAACATTTATTCAGCATCTGTTTGAGCCAAGCTTCTGTAACTACCTGGTTTTTTTTTGTTGTTTTTGTTGTTACTATACTTTTATAAGGTCCTTTTTCTTTGGCTGCATCTGATTACAGTAAACATATGAAGTTTAATAAAACAATTTTCATGACTGAGGAGAGAGCATTCTTTTTTCAGAATTACGTATGTATGAATGAATGAACAACAGTATCTTGCTCTGTTACCCAGGATGTACTGTGGTGTGCTCATAGCTTACTGCAGGCCGGAACTCCTGGGCTCAAGTGATCCTCCTGCTTCAGCCTCCGAAAGTCCTGAGATTATAGGCATGAGCCACTGTGCCTGGCTAGCATTCTTCAAAGTAGTAAATGTCTACTGAACTTGATTATGTTTTTCTTATTTTTGTCTTAACTCTTGGGTTTCCTATTACTGGGTTAGTAATGACTTATAAAACAAGGAGGTCAGGAGAAAGATTTGTTTTGAGTGTGAATGACTGGTTGGTAAAAGATGTTGCTAAATCACAAATTCTCTTAGTAGGCGGTTGGAAAAATGTTGCTTCTTGCAAAATAGAAGCACAAGAAATAATAGCTTCAAGAATAGAACTGTTGAATAAATTTTCAGTGTCGCAAAGCATAAAGTATGTGTTACCATTGAAACCATTTCAAATGACCTACAGTGAAGGAGAAAGCATAAATTGGAGATTTTTTTGAGATAGAGTCTCTCTCTGTTGCCAGGCTGGAGTGCTGTGGCACGATCTCGGCTCACTGTAACCTCCAACTCCCTGGTTCAAGCAATTCTCTTGCCTCAGCCTCCCAAGTAGCTGGGATTATAGGCATGCACCACCATGCCCAGCTAATTTTTGTATTTTTAGTAGAAATGGGGTTTCACCATGTTGGCCAGGGTGGTCTCAGTCTCCTGACCTCATGATCCGCCCATCTCGGCCTCCCAAAGTGCTGGGATTACAGCGTGAGCCACCACACCCAGCCTGGAGATGTTTTTAAAATCTGAAAAACGTGGCTAGGTTTCACTGCCTTAAATAGTGTGATTGGCCAGGCATGGTGGATCAAGCCTGTAATCCCAGCTACTCAGGAGGCTGAGGCTGGAGAAACGCTTGAACTCAGGAGGTGGAGATTGCAGTGAGCCAAGATCACACCACTGCACTTGATCCTAATGACAGAGCCAGACTCCATCTCAAAAAAAGAAAAAAAAAGTAGTATGATAATGGCTCCCTGCAGCCTCTATATCCTGGGCTCAATGGATCCTCCCACCTCAGCCTCCTGAGAAGCTGGAACTACAGGCATGTGCCAGTATGCCCAGCTAAAGTTATCCGTCCGCCTTGGCCTCCCAAAGTGCTGGTATTACAGTAGTGAGTCACCATGCCCAGCCCAAAAGAGAATCTTCCCTCAACCCCTTTTTGGCTGCCAAATACTAAAATGTTTGTGAGACACTGACCCTTTTTTCCCCTCTCATGTATCACATGATTACATAATGCTTGATGTTTTTCTTTCTTTTTATTTGAGACAGAATCTTACTCTATCATCTAGGTTGAAGTCCAGTGGTGTGATCATGGCTCACCGCAGCCTGTACCTCTCTCCAGCTCTAACAGTCTTTACACCTCTGCCTCTTTGAACAGCATGCCACCACATCTGTCCAATTTAAAATTTTTTTGGTAGAGACAGGGTCTCCCCATGTTGCCCAGACTGGTCTCGGCATGATATTTTTCTATTGGGGGTGAGATTAGGCAGAATTTCAGGGTATTTTACCTGATATTTCATGACTCTTGCTGTCACAAACACTTAGGCTCTTTGGAGACATTTCTATGTCAACTCCTTCTGAAGTTGTTAAACCCTATCTGAGGTACTTCTGTATCAGTGAGGATTAACTGAATTGTCTAATGCAGCATGTTTCAGCTTTCATGCTGCCTCTTTCCTTCTCTTTATTGGTTATTAACTATTTTGATACTAGATCTCTGATTTGTACTTCAATGATAGTATTTATGTATCTTTAATTCAAAAAGCATTTGAAAATTAGAGACTTCTGAGAGAAGCTGGATGCCTTTCCTCACTGTCATTTTGAGATAAGTAATTACTCATGGGAGTAAAAAAGTAATATTTAGGGTAGTTGGTGGGAATGTCTGTAGACATGGAGATTTTTATAGATCATTTGTACTTTTCCCTTAGAATATCTCACCCCTTTCCTCTTTTTTTTTTCCTTCTGTTGATTGCTTAAGTTGCTTGCATATTGGTTCATATTTAAAATCCACATCTATATTAATTATGAGACTTAAGGCCTGACCCATATGGAAGTAGTTCTAGCTTTTTTTTTTTTTTTTTTTTTNTTTAAATTTTGTGAGATAGGGTCTTGCTCTGTCGCCCAGGCTGGAGTGCAATGGTATGATCTCAGCTGACTGCAACAACCTCCACCCCCTGGGCTCAAGTGATCCTCCACCTCAGCCTCCTGAGCAGCTGGGACTACAGGGATACACCACCACCCCCACCTAATTTTTGTATTTTTTGAAGAGACAGGATTTCACCATGTTGCTCAGGCTGAGCGTTCTTAATAGGCTAGTATTCATAATCTAGCTTTGCTTTTTAGACAGACTGTCTTCTAGATATATTGAGCCTTATACACATCCTTTCCCTCTTCCACCTTTTAAATTTTCTTTGCAGAAGGGAATAGGATATTTCTTTGGAATAACAAAGGGGTCTAATTTTTGGATAACAGGTATTATAAAAGAAGGGAGTATTTTGAGAGAGAAGAGCTTTTATTCATACTAGTTCAGGAGTTAAGTTAGAAAGCTAAAATAAAGGATTCAGTTCTTCATCAACTGCCTGCTTAGACCAGGTTTTGGATTTCAGGTCAAAAGATGCAGACTACAAATAGTGTTAGAATCAAGACAGAATGAGCTAGCACCTTTTTTCTGGTTACCCTTTAGGAATGGTGAGAGAAGATGGGAGAGGCAGGGAAGACAAGGCAAAAAAAAAACAAAACAAAAAACTACCAATGCAAATCTTGGATTTAATTTGTAGGTCCCTGAAAATGAAATTAAGAAAAAAGAAACACCTGATGTTGGGCATTGTTAGAATTTATTCCTGCATATGTATCATATACCTAGGATTTGTAGGTTTCAACCGTTTAATTATTTTTCCCAGTTTTACCCAAAAAAACCCGTCTTTGTGGATAGCAGGTGAAGAGTAGTCCATACGTCATATATTATTCCTGTATTTCCATTCACTCCTGAAATCATGGCAGTGTTTTTTCACCTATAATATTATTCTTTCTAGATTTTGTAGATTTTTATACATTGCTAGATTTTGTAAATTTTAGGTAGGTATCCTTATTAGGCTAAGGGAGTTCCCATCTGTCTTAGTTTGTGGGGAGTATTTATTGTAAATAGATACTGGAATAATCTAATGGTTTTCTGCATATATTGTTCTTGAACTCCCAACCTCAGGTGATCCGCCCGCCTTGGCCTCCAAAGTGCTTGGATTATAGGTGTCAGCCACCATGCCTGCCCTTAAGAATGCAAAGAAACCTGTTTCTAAAACCAGGTCTGACGTTTCTTTTTTCTTTTCTTTTCTTTTTTTTTTTTATTTTTTATAAGACGGGGTTTCACCATGTTGGTCACGCTGGTCTTGAACTCCCGACCTCAGGTGATCTGCCTGCCTTGGCCTCCAAAGTGCTTGGATTACAGGCGTGAGCCACCGTGCCCGGCCGCATTTATTGTTATGATCATACGGTTTTTTAGTTTGTTGCTATGGCGAACTACATTGATGTTTGAATGAGAACCAGCTCTGCATCCCTGGGATAAACTCTACTTAGCCTAGATGCATTGTCTTTTTATATAATGCTGTATTTGATTTGCTAATATTTTGTTAAAGGTTTTTGCATATATGTTCATTAGAGATACTAGTCTGCAGGGGGTTTTTTTTGTTTTTTTGGTTTTTTTTTTGGTAGTGTCTGTTTTGTTTTGGTATTAGAGTAATGTTGGTCTTTAAAATGAGTTGGGAATGTTCCTTTTTCTTTTTTGCAAGATATAGAATTATTATTTCTTATTTAAATGGTTGGCAGAATTAACCACTAAAACCATGCAGGTCTGGAGTTTTCTTTTGTGGGAAGTTTCCAACTACAAATACAGTTTCTTCAATTCAGCTAATCTGTTTTTCCTTTCCTTTTATATTTTTTGTAGTTCATGTCATATTTCAAGGAATTGGTTTATTTTATCTAAGCTATCAAATTTAGGGTCAAAGAAGTGTTCGTAGTATCTTCTATTATTCTTTAACATCTATTGTATCTGTCCTCTTGCCTTCATTCCCAATATTGGTAATTTGTGTCTGTGTTTATTTCTTGGTTAGCCTAGCTATAAGTTTATCAATTTTATCAATCTTTTCAAAAAACCAGCTTTTACTTTCATTGGCTTTTCTACATTGTGTTTCTCTTGTCAGTTTTGTTGATTTCTGCTCTAATTTTTATTATTTTCTTCCCTCTGTTTGATTTAGTTTTAATTTGTTCTTCTTTTTCTACTGTGCCAAGGTAGAAGCTTAGGTTATTGGTTCTAGGTCTTTTTTTTTTTTTTTTTTTTTTTTTTTTTTTTTTTTTTTTTTTTTTTTTTTTTTTTTTTTTTTTTTTAAATAATATAAGATGTAATTAAGACTATAAATTTTCCTCTAAGTACCATTTAGCTACATTTCATAAATTGTGATAATGCTGTATTTTTATTTACTTTGCAAGTATTTCTAAGGTAGATAAACTTCCTTTCTCTTTCCTGCTAGCTATACTTGCAAATGTTTTTAAAATTTCTTTTTGACTTCCTCTTTTACTCATGGGTTATTTAGAAGTATATTGTTTAATATCCACATATTTGGAGGGACTTTCCTAATATATTTTTTTATTGATTTTAGTTTTCTATTATGGTCTGAGAATGTACTTTGTATTCTCAAATAATAAAAATAAATTTGTATTATTTTTATTTTGAAGGTTTGTTTTGTGGCTCAGAGTATAGTATATCTTTGTGAATGTTCTATGTGTACTTGAAAAGAATGTATATTCAGCTGTTGTTCAGTGGAGTGCCCTACAAATGTCACCCAGGTCATATTAGATGATAGTGCTCAACTGTTGAGGTCATGTGCACGTTCGTGTGTGTGTGTGTGTGTGTTTGAGACAGAGTCTCACTGTATCACCCAAGCTGGAATGCAGTGGCATGATCTCAGCCCAGTGCATCCTCGACTTCCCAAGTTCCAGCGATTCTTGTGCCTCAGTCTCCTGAGTAGCTGGGACTACAAGTGCATGCCACCAAGCCTGGCTAATTTTGGTATTTTTGGTAGAAACAGGGTTTCACCATGTTGGTCAAGCCAGCCTTGATCTCCTAGCCTCAGTTAATCTGCCTGCCTCAGCCTCCCAAAGTGCTGGGATTACAGTCGTGAGCCACTGTGCCTGGCCAGTCTGCTTACTTGGTTTGTCAATTACTGAGGGTTAACTGTTAAAAGTCTACTACTATAATTGTGGATTTGTCTGTATTTCCTGTCGTATCTATCAGTTTTGCCTCCTGTATTCTGAAGCTTTGATTTAAGGTACATACACATTTAAATTTATTATGTCATCTTAGAGAATTGACCCTATTATCATAATGCCCCTTGTATCAGTTCGTTTTCACACTCTTATAAAGAACTCCCTAAGACTGGGTGATTTATAAAGAAAAGAAGTTTAATTGACTTACAGTTCCACATGGCCAGGGAGGCCTCAGGAAACTTATAATCATAGCAGAAGGTGAAGGGGACGACTTAGTTGCTCCACACTTTCAGGTATCTTTTTTATTTTTATTTTTTGGGACAGAGTCTTTCTCTGTTGCTAGGTGCCAGGCTGGAGTGCAGTGGCGTGATCTTAGCTCACCACAACCTCTGCCTCCCAGGTTCAAGCAATTCTCCTGCCTCAGCCTCCCAAGTAGCTGGAACTACAGGTGCACCACCACCACACCCAGCTAAATTTTGTGTTTTTTAGTAGAGACGGGGTTTCACCATGTTGGCTGGGATGGTTTTGATCCCTTGACCTCATGATCTGCCCGCCTCAGCCTCCCAAAGTGCTGGGATTACAGGTGTGAGCCACCGTACCCAGCCTTCATGTATCTTTATAGTAGTACCCCATTCTATGTTAGTTAATTTTCTATGTTAATTCTCACACTGCTGTAAAGAACTACCTGAGACTAGGTAATTTATAAAGAAAAGAGGTTTAATTGACTCTCAGCTCCATATGGCTGGGAAGGCCTCCAGAAACTTACAATCATGGCAGAAGGTGAAGGGGAAGCAAGGCAAGTCTTACATGGCAGCAGGAGTGGCGTGGGGAACTGCCACATACTTTTAAACCATCAGATCTCATGAGAACTCACTATCACAAGAACAGCATGGGAGAAACCACCCCCATGATCCAGTCACCTTCCATCAGGTCCCTCCCTTGACATGCGTGGATTACAGTTTAAGAAGAGATTTGGGTGGGGACACAGAGCCAAACCATATTACTCCTCTTTATTCTTGACAGTCTTTCTTGTTCTGAAATCTACTTTGTCTGCAATTCATTTGGCTACACTAGCTTCCTTTTGATTAATTAGTGTTTGTATGGTGTATTTTTCTCCATTGTCTTATTTTTTTTTCTCTTTCAATCTGCTTAGCAGGCTTCTTGTGGACCAAATATAACTTGATCTTGCCTTTTTTTTTTTTTTTT
>NW_016107647.1:2118664-2128542 GCF_001604975.1 Cebus imitator
TTTTTTTTGAGACAGGGTCTTACCCTGTCACCCAGGCTGGAGTGCAGTGGCACACTCACTGTTCTCTGTAGCCTCAAACCCCTGGGCCCAAGCAGTCCTCCCACCTCAGCTTCCCAAGTAGCTGGAACCACAGGCACGTGCCACCATTCCCAGTTGATTTTTTAGTTTATATTTGGGGATGAGGTCTCCCTATGTTTCCCAGGCTGGTCTCTTGAGCTCAAGCCATCCTCACTTCTCAGCCTCCTGAAGTGCTGGGATTACAGGCATGAGGCACCATGCCCATCCTGTTTTCATAGTTTCTTATTCTTACAAGTTCTTGGCCATTCAAATGTTTCTTCTGAACTTCTCCCACAGCTGTTATATGTTCTTCAGGTAGGAAAATCTCTTTCCTCTTTATATTTCAGTTTGGGCAGTTTCTACTAGCCTGTTTTCAAGTTTACTGATTCTTTTTTCAGCTGTTTCAAGTCTGCTGATAAGCCTCTCAAAGGCATTTGTCGTTACTATGTTTTTATTTCTAATTTGGTTTCCACTTGATTCTTTATGATTTTAATTTCTCTCTCAAATTACCTGTCTGATCCCATATGTTGTCTACCTCTTCCGTTAGAGTTTTTACTATATTAATAATGTTTTAAATTCCCTGTCTGGTAGTTCCAAAATTTATGTCGTACATGAGTCTGGCTCTGATTATTGCCTTGTCTCTTTGGGCTGTGTTTTTATTACTGTCTTTGCCATGCTTCATAATGTTTTTTTTAAAGCTGAATGTGCTGTATATAACAGGAGAGACTGAGGTATATATTTGATATGCTTATAGAAGACTGCTAGTTTCCTGTTAGTCCTTTAGGGTGGAGACTTGTGTTAATCTCTTCAAGCATTGGGCTGTGTTTGATGTTTATTATTGATATGGTTACTGGAGTTGACATTTATTGTTGCCATGGAAACCAGAGGCTTCAAATTTTCCTAGTAATACCTTGTTCTTGTCTTCCTGCTTGGCTCTGGGTTTTCCTTTTGTGCTGTTTCTCCCTGAGAGACTGAGTCTTGCAGCTCTCTGAGATGTATTCAGTTTTACTCAAAGCCTGTCAGTAAGGTAGTGGAGGCTGAGGGGAGTTCTGTGATGTTCTGGTTAAGCCTCAGATTTATGCAGATACTAAAACCTGCGTCTTTAGTGTGTGGACTTCACAAGACTCTTCCCTTCTTTTTCCCAACTGCAATGGGTATTCAATAGTATCCTCAAGCTAAGGTTTTTTTTCAGCTCTTTCCCCCTGCATTAAGGCTATTGCTATTTTGGAGAAACAATGAAGATGGATATGGGTGAAAATTGAGTGTCGGCCTCCCTTGCTTCCTCCAGCTGTAGTGGGATTCCACCAGAAATTTCTCCTTGCTGATTAAGACTTTTGTTCTACAGGGAGATAAGTGAAATAGGCTGGTTTGGCATTGTTGCTTGCTCTTTCCTCCTTAGCTCTGCAGGAGTGGAGATGGAAGAACTTTCTCTGTTTTCTCCTTGCTTCCCCCTGCATTAGAGAGCCTTTTGAGGTTCCTGGAGAAAAAGCTCACAGGAGGATGGGAACTCTCCTATGATTGCAGCCCTCGAGGACTTCACATTCCGTTTCTTACCTACATTCAGTCTTCAGCAGTTTGTCAGAATTTCTGGTTAATCTTCCTATCTGCAATGGGATTCTTCCATGCTCTTGAGACTATGTTTCCTTTCTTCAGAGAGAAGGCTTTTAGGTGCCTGTCTAGCCTTAGCTGTTGCTCCATCACTGCTGTATTGCCTAGAGGCTGGGGACAGTGGTAAACAGAAAAAAGAAAAGGAGGAAAAAGTGATTTTTCCCCCCAAGTCTCTCTGAACCTTTGAAATCCACATTCTGGTCAGAGAATATACTGTGTATCATTTCAGTTTTTTGTTTGTTTGTTTGTTTGTTTTTTTATTTGTAAGACTTGCCTTAGGGCTCAACATATGGTCAGTTTTTGTAAATGATCTCTTTCTGCTTGAAAGAGTATTTTGCAGTTATTGGGTGCTATGTCATATTAATGTCCATTTAGGTACAGTTTGTTCATGCTATTCAAATCTATATTTCTACCCTCTCCCCTCCCCCCCCCCTTTTTTGAGTTATTCTGTCACCTACTGAAAAGAATATAAAATTCATCTATTATGATTATGGATTTTTTTTCCCATTTCTTTGTAATTTTGCTAAGTTACGCTTTATATATTTGGAGGCTATGTTATTGCATGCATACAGATTTAAAATTGTTGTATCTTCCTGATAAATGATACCTTTATAGGTATTAATGCTTTTGTGCATTGAAGTCTACTTTGAATACAATTATTATAGCTAGAGAAACTGTCCTTTAGTTTGTTAGTGTGACTTTTTCCCATACTTTTTTTTCTGAAAATCTTAAGTGTGACTCTTGTAAACACAATTATTAATTTTTAAAAAATAATTTTTGTCTTCTGGTCCAGTTACATTTAACGTAATTACTGAGTTATTTGAATTTACATTTAAAATCTTACATTTTGCTTTTTATATATTTTATTCTGTAATCTTGTTTTGTTTTTTGGATTTGAGTATTTTAATTCTTTCTCCTTTCTATTTAGTGTGTTTGTTCTCCCTCTGGAGTAACATTAGTTATCAGTTACCTGTCCACCATTCCAGAATGAAACAGTCTATGCATAAACAGTATATACTCCCTCCTCCAGAAGTAGTAGTATAATATATACATGGTACTGCACTTTGCATTTTTAAAATAAATATGTTTTTTAAAAACATATTGCAGATTGCTTCCTGCTTTTATTCTTGTTTGTACAAGAACCTTGGAGCCCTGTGACTCCAAGTATATGCTCTGATTATATATTTTTATTCTTTATACATTTGAAACCTCACCACACATTATTATTGCTTTAATAATTCAGTGTTGTTTGATATATCTCTCTTTTTGGATTCTAAAACAGATTATCTGTCTCCTTGGTGATGGGTTGCTCAGTGGGGCTGGTTTGGCTAGATAATTATTTAGGAAAAACTAAGCATTCGCTTACAGATGAAAAGAGCCTCTGTCATTTAAGAAAAAAAAAAACTACAAGAAAGAATGAGAGAAACCATAACTGATTTTTTTTTTAATTGTGTTTGAAAAGGAAGAACTTATTGACAGCATGAAAACACAGCTGTGAATAGGAATCAGTGGTCATAATAAGACCTTTGCTAAGGACCTTAGGAAAAAGGATTTCAAGAGGATCAAAAGAAAGAGAAGCTTTCTTGGTTAGTTAAAATGTTTCTATTTTATTGGGGCATAAATGAGGTGCTAGAGAAACGAAAACTGAAATTTCATAGTTTTAACATCTTGGGCCAGAGTAGTGAGGGAGTAGAGAAATATTTAATAAAACAAACGAAAACAGCCATATGATCAACTGAGCTCTTAGGCCAGGGTGGTGAGAGAGTAGAGAAATATTTAAGAAGGTCTAAAAGAATAAGGGACATCTTACCAAGGCTGGATGCAAGGAAGTAGCTATCATATAGTCTAGAGGGAGCCCATAGGATTTGCTAAAAGGCAACAAATTTCTTTGGGGCCAATTGGAGTATGGTTGACATTTTATTATTGTTGAAATAAGATGCAGGAGGATGAATTGGATGATTGTACTCTTCAGTAATACATTTCCAGCTGAGAGCTATAAATACTGGTTTTATCAGATGCTTTTTTAGCATCTATCACAATGGTATGAGGAATTTCTTTTGACCCTTCAGTACTTTGTGGCTCATTTCTTTCCATTTACTTTAAGACCCATTCCCAGCCATACCTATGGGCTCAGCTCTTCCTCGTCATCTTTTTCTAAATTATTACAAGTTCCTTACTTTACTTCTCTGATTATCATTTTTCCCTCTTCTCATGCATCTTACTTGATTGTTAGACCTGAAACATCTCTTATATCCTGGAAATCTTATGGTGGCTCTTTATATAGTCTGTTATATCAAGTCAAAATTTTAGTCACTATACCTGTTTTGGCCTTAGGTTTTTCAGTTGTAAATTAATTGGTTTCAGCAACCCCCTTATCTTGTGGGTTGTTGTGAAGATTAGAGATACTATTCACCTCAGTGCAGTTTAATGCAATCTAATATAATTATCCCACATTTGAAGCCCTCTTTAACTTCCCAGCGTTACCCATTGAATCTCATTTCCCTTATTCAGAAGTGTGTATCCACCAGTATGGACCATCTGACCTCTTTACTGGCCCCCAAATATACTTGTGTTTACTGCCTACTGGCTGAAGGTATAGGCCCACATCTTTCCGCTTATTCATCCATCTTCTCATCCTTCAGAGCTCAGTAAAAGCCTCTTATTTTTTCATTAAGCTTTCCTAAACAAATCCAATTCTAACTGATCTTCCTGACTTCTAATGGTAATTAAAGTCTTTCTTACATACTTCAGCACTTGTGTAGTTTTGTGCTGTTTTGTCTATGTTTCATGTATGGACATCTTCTTTTCTGTCCTAGATTGTGAATTCCTTGAGGACAGGATCATATGCTTTATTTGGTCTGTATAATGCTAGGTACATAATAGATGTCTCAAAAGTACTTGTCTAATTAAATTGCTTCTCTGGTAATACCTGTCAGAAGCAAGTTTTCCAGAAAAAAATAATTTTGGTTCATCCCAATTCTCAGTTGTACATTGTAGCTCTGGTTTGTAATTAAAAAAAAAAATTAATGAATACTGAAGGTTAGCTAAAAAATAAAAAATACTAAAAACATTTTTTTGGTAGCAACATGGGGTCTTGCTATGTTGCCAAAGCTGGGCTTTGAACTCTTGGCCTCAAATGACTTCGCCTTCGCCTCCCAGAGTGCTGGGATTACAGATGTGAGTCATTCTGCTTTGCCAAGATATGTTTGTTGTTGTTTTAAAATTGAGATAGGGTCTAGCTTTGCTCCCAGGCCAAAGGGCAGTGGTGCAACTATAGCTTACTGTAACCTCCAGCTCCTGGGCTCAAGACATCCTCTTGCCTCAACCTCTGAAGTAGCTGGAACTACAGGTGTGCACCACCATGCCTGGCTAATCTTTAAAAATTGTTTTAGAGATAGGGTGTCACTGTTGCCCAGGCTGATCTCAAATTCGTGGGCTCAGATGATCTTCCTGCCTTGGAGTGCTGGGAATACAGGCATGAGCCATCATGCCTGGCCTAAGATAGGATTTTTAGAATTGCCTTTGAATAGAGAATGGCAGATACAGAATAGGAAACTACTTGAAAAAAAATCTACTTATAAAATTGTGGTGTTTTGATGTATCTGTTTTATATTTCATGTTACTTTAAGATTAGAATTAATGGAATGTCCATTCCTTATTCAGTATGATAGTGTTAAAATATTTATTGCTTCTTAAGATATTTGCCACTTTATCTTTTTTAAGTGCTGAGTTAATATTTTTTCCAGTATACCCTCTTTTTTGATTATAATTATTCTTGATTATACTTTCAAAAAATTAGAAAATACTAAAAAGTACTAGAAAAAACATCTGCCAGTGAAAGAGGAGACTATTAACATTTTGTTGGATATACTTATAGTTGTTTTCTGCGTATCCGTAAAAGATGTTTCCCCATCTAAGTTTCTCATTTTGTAATTAATTACTAATGTTTGCTTTTCAGCTTTTTCTAAAAGGATTGTACACCTTAGAAGTGCTTAAGGAAGAGTGATGAAGGCAAGTATCCAACTCTTTGTAGTCAATGAAATTTAACTTGGTTTATGTGCTTTGGTCACCATATTTATCAAAAAACTTAAAAATTGGAAAGAAAAACTTAAGGGAAAAAAAGACAAAGACAATTTGTATATAGTTTGCTATGACTTTTAGGTGGAGTACTCTGCTAAATGGTTGATGGATTTTAGAAACATAATTTTTCTTATCTCTGATACTAATTCAAAACAACTTGTTTTCTGGGTGTGAAGTATATTAAGTCTTCAGCAAAGCTGTGCTAGAAAAAATAATTGTTGAAAATTCTAAGAACTTAACAAAATTATTTGAAATGCCTGCCCAGTAGGTGGCTGCCTTCTTCGTCCCCTTTTCTTACCATTTGCTCCTTCTGCCTCTCACATTTCTCTCCTTTGACCGCCCCCCCTTTTTTTCCTGTGTCCTTTTGCTCCTTTTTATCTTCCTCTCTCAGGTTTACTTATATAATTACTTTTCAGAGAAGCTGAGTGAATAAAAAGAGAGGCCAACATTTCCTTCTTAACAAAAAAGCATTTGATAGGCTTTGCAGTCAAACTTGTTTATGTTAAACCAGGGACCTAAAATTAGTTAATTGGGCTGGGTATGGTGTCTCATGCCTGTAATCCTAGCACTTCGGGAGGCTGAGGAGGGAGTTCAAGACCAGACTAGCCAACATGGTGAAACCCCATCTCTACGAAAAATTCAAAAATTAGCCGGGCATGGTGATGGGTGCCTGTAATCCCAGCTACTTGAGAGGCAGAGGCAGGAGAATTGCTTGTACCCAGGAGGCAGAGGTTGCAGTGAGCTGCACTCCAGCCTGGGTGACAGAGTGAGAACCTGTTTCTAAATAAATAAATAAATAAATAAATTAAAATTAGTTATTTGGAGAATTTTATAAACTGACCAACAGTTATTCATTTGAGCTTCTGTAAGACATACAGAAGAAAAGAATGGTGTTCCTATACAACTTTGAGATTATTGAATTCCTTTTGTGTTTGCATTCTTACTGTCAGCAACTGTATAGAGTTAGTTATTGCAATATCACTACTGTTGGCATTTTTGCCACAGCATTTGACCTTAGTGGCTTTAAAGATTTTCTATTGGCC
Source organism: Cebus imitator (assembly GCF_001604975.1). Lineage (NCBI taxonomy): Eukaryota > Metazoa > Chordata > Mammalia > Primates > Cebidae > Cebus > Cebus imitator. The sequence continues at coordinate 2,125,453 of NW_016107647.1, forward strand.
TACAGAAAATTTTAGCAGCCTTCAAAACCTTGACCAGTTTCTTAGTGCAGCTATTACGCAGATGATGGCTACAAGAGTAAGTACCACATTACATTTTATCAGTTCAGTAGATTGTTTTTCAGAATTCTTATCTTAAAACTTGATGGTTAAAGCTCAATTTAGGTTTCTTTAGGGCTGCATGCCAGTGAGGCTATGTGCTGGTATGATTAAGGTAAGTTTTGCCTTTGAAAATCCCAGAATTTATTAACTATTTTCTTGCTTATAGCTGTGAAGACAGTCTTGGCATGAAAATTAACACCTTAGTTCCAGTTTTTTTCCTGGAAATGCTAACATTTCCTTATAATCATCATTTAAAATTATTTGAAAATAAATGATTTGGCCTGGTGTGGTGGCTCACGCTTGTAATCCCAGTGCTTTGGGAGGCTGAGGCAGGTATCACTCGAGGTCAGGAGTTTGAGATCAGCCTGGCCAACATGGTGAAACCCCATCTCTACTAAAATTACAAAAATTAGCCGTGCATGATAGCACGTGCCTGTAATCCCAGCTACTCAGAAGGCTGAGGCAGGAGAATCACTTGAACCCAGGAGGCGAAAGCCATGGTGAGCCAAGATTGTGCCACTGCATTCCACCCTGGTGACAGAGCGAGACTCCCATCTCAAACAAAAACAAAACAAAAAGTGAATGATACACAAATACTTGTGAAATCTGAAATGAATTTACTGACATTTAAAATGTACCACATTCTCCATTTTTTAAATAGGCAGCAACCAGATGGCCAGCTGATTAGTTTATAATAGTGCCCAAATAAGTAGATTTGCTGAGTAATAAATTCCTAGTACTTTTGCATATGAAACAAGTAGATCATTTGGTTTCTCAACTAAACTTGACATCATTCCTTTATTCATGCTATCTTTTAATCTCATGGGATAAACTTATTTTATACATTTTACTTCCAACAACAACAAAAATCAGTTGTATTAGCTAATATAGTACAAATAAAGGAAATAGTAAACTACTTTTTCACTTCTATTCTGCTGCTTTCACACCCTCCCATCTTCTCAGGATCTAAATAGCCCAGTGCAAGAAGAGATGAGTTGATATATGCTGATAGGGACTTATTTTGGTTACATTAGCCCTTTTCCTCTGAGGAGCTCAATTCTTTACAGATTAGAAATAAAATTCAGTAACTGTTAGCCAGACAAACTCATGAGGAATGGTGAGATTATTATTTTAAAAAATCAGAGTAACATTGTATTATATGTTTATTTCATATTTGTTTAGAAGGGAATAATTATACACTATTGGCAAAATTTTTGCCCACAAGGAGCCCCAGAAAACTGCACTAGAGGCTAAGACAGTCATTGATCTAATAAGGGCAAGGGTTTCTTTCTTGGCTCTCCCAAAGGGAAAGAAATGAACAAAAGCAATGCACAATCAGGAAAGAGGTAACAGGCCACAGTGGGATGGCTAGATTTCAGTGGAGCCACAAAGAATTTGGGTGAAAGGCAATGAAACTTCCATTCTCATGGTTTTTATTCATTTGCCTAATTTAGGAACAAACAATTTTGTGGCATTTAGAAGGAAGGTACTAGAAAGAGACAAATAAATGTCTTTAGCCCTGTCACCCTGTTTATACTCCTCAATCATGAAGAGGTTAGGCAATGGAATCACCGGCATGAAATAATATGGACAGTGGAGCCACAGTGACAGTGCCCATGTAATATTTGAAGAAGGTCTTCTGAGAGTAGTTATCAGGAAGAAAACTTTAGTGAGTTTGCATTCCTGTTCCACTAAACTCTAGTAGCCTTGAGTTCACAGGAAACTCTTTTATGCTAATGTATGGCTTTCTAGATTGCCACTTGGTGGCAGCAAGTTCAAATATTCCCAGAACAGGAGCACCATGGTGCTTCATTGGTAATGGCTTAGATTGTTGAAAGTACTCGATAGTATAGGGAGTTTTAAAGTCCTTTAAACCAAAAGTTGAAGAAAAATATGAAAATAAAGAACCTCCTACATCGTATTTTGCCTTCTCTAGAAGCTTCTGTGCATGTATATAATTTTGTTTTATATATTTGCACAAATGCAGTATAAAAATAAACACTTTCTATTAGGAAAAATCTTATCATCTCCCATCCCCCCTCCTTTTTTTTTTTTGCATGTGATTTTAGTAACCATGGCAGTTGTGCTGATTTTATATCTTTTAGTTTCAGCTTCCTTTTAATTTCCTGCATTTAATACTGATACACGGTTGCTATTTGACCTTTCTTTTTCTTTACTCTTCTATCATACTCAGTTACTTTGCCTTTGAGTTTGTGTGGATATATAGGAAGCTTCTGTCAGGGATGACACTATAGAGAAAGGGATTTCTTTGAATCTCCTTTCTTGATAGCTGGTACTGAGCAAAGCTCTAGTCTCTGAAGACTGATTCTGTCTGAACCATTCACTCATATGGTGCCAGAAAGGTCATTTGTGCTTCAGCAGATAATTCAACTTACAGGAATTTTATTTCTATTCTCTCCTCAAAAGAGCAAATCTGTCATCTCTAGTTACCAGTGAGCTTGATGAATATGAATGGTAACAGAAATTCCTGTTTTCCATTAAAATCGTCATATACTTAGATCAGGATATCCACTTCTCACTGTTATTCTCCAACTATACTGAGTTTCAGCCTGTGGATAATTAACTGTGGTTATGAATGAGAGGGATTAAATTGCCTCAGCTAAACGTATTTGGATGGTCTGTTCTCTTGATTTCCCAAACAATAGTTGTTCTGTCAACTACCATTATAGTGTCCATTCCAAGATGGCTCCTCTAATATCTAATTCTGTATATATTGAATCTTATAGGGATTTTTGTTTTTGAACATTGCTGTTTTCATTTCCTATGTTCTGGGCTTTTTCTCCTATTCTAAAAAATAATCATTACCCACTATCTAGAAAACTGTCTTTTAATCTTCTGATTAAAGATTGCTTAATGATAGTGCCTATTTGTTTGGCCAATAGCATGTTTTTCTTTGTTTTAACACTGGAGTTTCTGCATGGATTTATAATATAAGGTTTTTTTTTTTTTTTTTTTTTTTTTTTTTTTTTT